>NC_069506.1:231515355-231815355 GCF_027579735.1 Bombina bombina | reverse complement strand
CCACCAGTTCTAGTTGTTGTAAATGTATTGTTAATCTTTAAAATTCCAAATTGATCGCTTGTGATTCATCAGTATGCTTGTGCCATTGAATTGCATTTTCCTCCTGCCTGCCAGCGTGTTTTCCAGGCCCAACTAGCCAATTAGTGGCACCAATCATAATTCTTGTAACAGTATCTAAAAATTTTAAAATCTCCTAGTGCCATTGAATTGCATTTTCCTCTGGCCTGCCAGCCTGTGTGCCAGGCCGACTTTCAAAATATTTACACCAATCATATTTGTTGTCACAGTATTTTTAATAATTAAAAATTAAATTTTTTGGTAATTGTTGTTCTGAATACTCAGTTTGCTTGTGCCATTGGATTGCACTTTCCTCCTGCCTTGCAGCCTGTGTGCCAGGCCCACCTAACCAATTATTGCCAGCAATCATATTTCTTTTAACAGTATTGCAAAAATTGTCAATCATCACTGTTTTGACTGTCAGTATTCAGTCTCCTAGTGTCCTTGAATTGCATTTACCTCCTGCCTGCCAGCCTGTATGCCAGTCCGTCTTGCCAACTATTTACACCAATCATAATAGTTGTCACAGTATTGTTACTAATAAAAATTAAAACATTTTGGATTGTTGTTCTTAATCCTCCTATTGCTCGTGCCACTGAATTGCACTTTTCTCCTGCCTGCCAGCCTGTGTGCCAGGCTGACTTTCAAAATATTTACACCAATCATATTTGTTGTCACAGTATTCTTAATAATTAAAAATTTAAATATTTGGTAATTGTTGTTCTGAATGGCTCGTGCCATAGAATTGCACTTTCCTCCTGCCTGCAAGCCTTTTTTCCAGGCCCAACTAGCCAATTAGTGGCACCAATCATAATTCTTGTAACAGTATATAAAAAATTAAAAATTATAATTTTTTGGACTGCAAATATTCTTTCTCCTAGTGCCCTTGAATTGCATTTTCCTCCTGCCTGCCAGCCTGTGTGCCAGGCCGACTTTCAAAATATTTATACCAATCATACTTGTTGTCACAGTATTCTTCAGAATTAAAATTTTTGGTAATTGTTTATCTGAATTCTCAGTTTGCTTGTGCCATTGAATTGCACATTCCTCCTGCCTTGCAGCCTGTATGCAAGGCCCACCTAGCCAATTATTCCCAGCAATCATATTTCTTTGAACAGTATTGAAAAAATTGTCAATCATCACTGTTTTGACTGTCAGTACTCAGTCTCCTAGTGTCCTTGAATTGCATTTACCTCCTGGCTGCCAGCCTGTGTGCCAGGCCGTCTTGCCAACTATTTACACCAATCATAATTGTTGTCACAGTATTGTTACTAATTAAACATAACATTATTTTGATTTTTCTTAATCCTCAGTTTGCTTGTGCCATAGAATTGCACTTTTCTCCTGCCTGCCAGCCTGTGTGCCTGGCCGACTTTCAAAATATTTACACCAATCATATTTGTTGTCACAGTATTCTTAATAATTAAAAATTTTAATTTTTGGTAAGAGTTGTTCTGAATCCTCAGTTTGCTCGTGCCATTGAATTGCACTTTCCTCCTACCTTGCAGCCTGTGTGCCAGGCTCACCTAGCCAATTATTGCCAGCAATCATATTTTTTTTAACAGTATTGCAAAAATTGTCAATCACTGTTTTGACTGTCAGTATTCAGTCTCCTAATGTCCTTGAATTGCATTTACCTCCTGCCTGCCAGCCTGTGTGCCAGGCCGTCTTGCCAACTATTTACACCAATCATAATTGTTGTCACAGTATTGTTACTAATAAAAATTAAAAAAATTGGATTGTTGTTCTTAATCCTCCTATTGCTCGTGCCACTAAATTGTACTTTTCTCCTGCCTGCCAGCCTGTGTGCCAGGCCGACTTTCAAAATATTTACATCAATCATATATGTTGTCACAGTATTTTTAATAATTAAAAATTTTAATTTTTGGTAAGAGTTGTTCTGAATCCTCAGTTTGCTCGTGCCATTGAATTGCACTTTCCTCCTGCCTTGCAGCCTGTGTGCCAGGCTCACCTAGCCAATTATTGCCAGCAATCATATTTATTTTAACAGTATTGCAAAAATTGTCAATCACTGTTTTGACTGTCAGTATTCAGTCTCCTAGTGTCCTTGAATTTCATTTACCTCCTGCCTGCCAGTCTGTGTGCCAGGCCGTCTTGCCAACTATTTACACCAATCATAATTGTTGTCACAGTATTGTTACTAATAAAAATTAAAAATTTTGGATTGTTGTTCTTAATCCTCCTATTGCTCGTGCCACTGAATTGCACTTTTCTCCTGCCTGCCAGCCTGTGTGCCAGGCAGACTTTCAAAATATTTATACCAATCATACTTGTTGTCACAGTATTCTTCAGAATTAACATTTTTGGTAATTGTTTATCTGAATTCTCAGTTTGCTTGTGCCATTGAATTGCACATTCCTCCTGCCTTGCAGCCTGTGTGCAAGGCCCACCTAGCCAATTATTCCCAGCAATCATATTTCTTTGAACAGTATTGCAAAAATTGTCAATCATCACTGTTTTGACTGTCAGTATTCAGTCTCCTAGTGTCCTTGAATTGCATTTACCTCCTGGCTGCCAGCCTGTGTGCCAGGCCGTCTTGCCAACTATTTACACCAATAATAATTCTTGTCACAGTATTGTTACTAATTAAACATAAAATTATTTTGATTTTTCTTAATCCTCAGTTTGCTTGTGCCATAGAATTGCACTTTTCTCCTGCCTACCAGCCTGTGTGCCAGGCCGACTTTCAAAATATTTACACCAATCATATTTCTTGTCACAGTATTCTTAATAATTAAAAATTTTAATTTTTGGTAAGAGTTGTTCTGAATCCTCAGTTTGCTCGTGCCATTGAATTGCACTTTCCTCCTGCCTTGCAGCCTGTGTGCCAGGCTCACCTAGCCAATTATTGCCAGCAATCATATTTCTTTTAACAGTATTGCAAAAATTGTCAATCACTGTTTTGACTGTCAGTATTCAGTCTCCTAGTGTCCTTGAATTGCATTTACCTCCTGCCTGCCAGCCTGTGTGCCAGGCCGTCTTGCCAACTATTTACACCAATCATAATTGTTGTCACAGTATTGTTACTAATAAAAATTAAAAAAATTTGGATTGTTGTTCTTAATCCTCCTATTACTCGTGCCACTAAATTGCACTTTTCTCCTGCCTGCCAGCCTGTGTGCCAGGCCGACTTTCAAAATATTTACACCAATCATATTTGTTGTCACAGTATTTTTAATAATTAAAAATTTTAATTTTTGGTAAGAGTTGTTCTGAATCCTCAGTTTGCTCGTGCCATTGAATTGCACTTTCCTCCTGCCTTGCAGCCTGTGTGCCAGGCTCACCTAGCCAATTATTGCCAGCAATCATATTTCTTTTAACAGTATTGCAAAAATTGTCAATCACTGTTTTGACTGTCAGTATTCAGTCTCCTAGTGTCCTTGAATTGCATTTACCTCCTGCCTGCCAGCCTGTGTGCCAGGCCGTCTTGCCAACTATTTACACCAATCATAATTGTTGTCACAGTATTGTTACTAATTAAAATTAAAAAATTTTGGATTGTTGTTTCTAATCCTCAGTTTGCTCGTGCCATTGAATTGCACTTTTCTCCTGCCTGCAAGCCTGTGTGCCAGCCAGGCCGACTTTCAAAATATTTACACCAATCATATATGTTGTCACAGTATTCTTAATAATTAAAAATTTTAATTTTTGCTAATTGTTTTTCTGAATCCTCAGTTTGCTCGTGCCATTGCATTGCACTTTCATCCTGCCTTGCAGCCTGTGTGCCAGGCCCACCTAGCCAATTATTGCCAGCAATCATATTTCTTTGAACAGTATTGCAAAAATTGTCAATCACTGTTTTGACTGTCAGTATTCAGTCTCCTAGTGTCCTTGAATTTCATTTACCTCCTGCCTGCCAGCCTGTGTGCCAGGCCGTCTTGCCAACTATTTACACCAATCATAATTGTTGTCACAGTATTGTTACTAATAAAAATTAAAAATTTTGGATTGTTGTTCTTAATCCTCCTATTGCTCGTGCCACTGAATTGCACTTTTCTCCTGCCTGCCAGCCTGTGTGCCAGGCAGACTTTCAAAATATTTATACCAATCATACTTGTTGTCACAGTATTCTTCAGAATTAACATTTTTGGTAATTGTTTATCTGAATTCTCAGTTTGCTTGTGCCATTGAATTGCACATTCCTCCTGCCTTGCAGCCTGTGTGCAAGGCCCACCTAGCCAATTATTCCCAGCAATCATATTTCTTTGAACAGTATTGCAAAAATTGTCAATCATCACTGTTTTGACTGTCAGTATTCAGTCTCCTAGTGTCCTTGAATTGCATTTACCTCCTGGCTGCCATCCTGTGTGCCAGGCCGTCTTGCCAACTATTTACACCAATAATAATTCTTGTCACAGTATTGTTACTAATTAAACATAAAATTATTTTGATTTTTCTTAATCCTCAGTTTGCTTGTGCCATAGAATTGCACTTTTCTCCTGCCTGCCAGCCTGTGTGCCAGGCCGACTTTCAAAATATTTACACCAATCATATTTGTTGTCACAGTATTCTTAATAATTAAAAATTTTAATTTTTGGTAAGAGTTGTTCTGAATCCTCAGTTTGCTCGTGCCATTGAATTGCACTTTCCTCCTGCCTTGCAGCCTGTGTGCCAGGCTCACCTAGCCAATTATTGCCAGCAATCATATTTCTTTTAACAGTATTGCAAAAATTGTCAATCACTGTTTTGACTGTCAGTATTCAGTCTCCTAGTGTCCTTGAATTTCATTTACCTCCTGCCTGCCAGGATGTGTGCCAGGCCGTCTTGCCAACTATTTACACCAATCATAATTGTTGTCACAGTATTGTTACTAATAAAAATTAAAAAAATTTGGATTGTTGTTCTTAATCCTCCTATTGCTCATGCCACTGAATTGCACTTTTCTCCTGCCTGCCAGCCTGTGTGCCAGGCCGACTTTCAAAATATTCACACCAATCATATTTGTTGTCACATTATTTTTAATAATTAAAAATTTAAATTTTTGGTAATTCTTGTTCTGAATCCTCAGTTTGCTCGTGCCATTGAATTGCACTTTCCTCCTGCCTGCCAGCCTTTTTTTCCAGGCCCAACTAGCCAATTAGTGGCACCAATCATAATTCTTGTAACAGTATATAAAAAAGTAAAAATCATAATTTTTGGGACTGCAAATATTCAGTCTCCTAGTGCCATTGAATTGCATTTTCCTCCTGCCTGCCAGCCTGTGTGACAGGCCGACTTTCAAAATATTTACACCAATCATATTTGTTGTCACAGTATTCTTAAAAATTAAAAATTAAAATTTTTGGTAATAGTTTTTCTGAATCCTCAGTTTGCTCGTGCCATTGAATTGCACTTTTCTCCTGCCTGCCAGCCTGTGTGCCAGGCAGACTTTCAAAATATTTACACCAATCATATATGTTGTCACAGTATTCTTAATAATTAAAAATTAAAATTTTTGTTAATTGTTGTTCTGAATCCTCAGTTTGCTCGTGCCATTGAATTGCACTTTCCTCCTGCCTTGCAGCCTGTGTGCCAGGCCCACCTAGCCAATTATTGCCAGCAATCTTATTTCTTTTAACAGTATTGCAAAAATTGTCAATCATCACTGTTTTGACTGTCAATCTGCAGTCTCCTAGTGTCCTTGAATTGCATTTACCTCCTGCCTGCCAGCCTGTGTGCCAGGCCGTCTTGCCAACTATTTACACCAATCATAATTGTTGTCACAGTATTGTTACTAATTAAAATTAAAAAAATTTGGATTGTTGTTTCAAATCCTCAGTTTGCTCGTGCCATTGAATTGCACTTTTCTCCTGCCTGCCAGCCTGTGTGCCAGCCAGGCCGACTTTCAAAATATTTACACCAATCATATATGTTGTCACAGTATTCTTAATAATTAAAAATTTTAATTTTTGCTAATTGTTTTTCTGAATCCTCAGTTTGCTCGTGCCATTGCATTGCACTTTCATCCTGCCTTGCAGCCTGTGTGCCAGGCCCACCTAGCCAATTATTGCCAGCAATCATATTTCTTTGAACAGTATTGCAAAAATTGTCAATCATCACTTTTTTGACTGTCAGTATTCAGTCTCCTAGTGTCCTTACCTTGAATTGCACTTTTCTCCTGCCTGCCAGCCTGTGTGCCAGGCCGTCTTGCCAACTATTTACACCAATCATAATTGTTGTCACAGTATTGTTACTAATTAAACATAACATTTTTTGGATTGTTGTGCTTAATCCTCAGTTTGCTCGTGCCATTGAATTGCACTTTTGTCCAGCCTGCCAGCCTGTGTGCCAGGCCGACTTTCAAAATATTTACACCAATCATATTTGTCGTCACAGTATTCTAAATAATTAAAAATGTAAAAAAAATTGAATTGTTGTTCTGAATCCTCAGTTTGCTCGTGCCATTGAAATGCACTTTCCTCCTGCCTGCCAGCCTGTGTGCCAGGCCCAAATAGCCAATTAGTGCCAGCAATCATATTTATTTTAACAGTATTGCAAACATTGTCAATCATCACTGTTTTGAGTGTCAATCTGCATTCTACTAGTGCCCTTGAATTGCATTTTCCTACTGCCTGCCTGCCTGCCTGCCTGCCTGTGTGCCAGTCCCAACTAGCCAATTAGTGCCACCAATCATATTTCTTTTAACAGGATTGGAATTATTGTTAATCATAACTGTTTTGACTGTGATTCTTCAGTCTCCTAGTGCCATTGAATTGCAGTTTCCTTTCTCCCAGCATGTGTGCCAGACAAGCCCATTTTCCAACTAGTGCCAACAATCATATTTGTTGTCACAGTACTTTTAATATTTTAAAAAATTAACAATTTGTTATTTTTAAAACATCTGTCTTTTTGGTTGTTGTCAGTCTCACAGCGTATACTGTGCCCACTTGCACAGTGCCACCATTCCTATAATTCGTGTTATAGTATTGTCAGTGTCCATTTTAAAAAAATGACACGCAGAGGCAGGCCACCCCGCAGGTTCCGTGGTCGTGGTCATGGTGCTGTGATTCCTTTAGACCCTACAAATATGCACATTGTTCAGACGCCAGGTGCCAGGGGGGACGCGAAAAGTTCTGAGGAGGACCTAGTGGAATGGCTAACACAGGACACCCAATCTTCTTCAGCTTCCGCTGCTAGTCCTCCTAACCTTGATGCACCATCTAGGCTGACCAGTGCCACTCGCCCGCCTGTCGCCACCACCAATACTAGCACCACAGCTGCTTCACTTGATCTGTCACAGGAGTTATTGACACATCAGTTGGAAGAAATGATTGATGTGCAACCATCATTGACAGAGGATGTAGATAACAGTGATCAGTCTCAGTCAAGCAGCATTACCGACATGGAGGTACGGTGTGATGATGATGATGATGATGTTGTACCCGCTGCTGCTTCCTTTCTTGATGTGTCAGATACAAGTGAAGCGGTTGATGATGATGTGTCGGTGGATGTCACGTGGGTGCCTGCTAGAAGAGAAGAGAGGGGGAAAGTTCAGATGGGGAGACAGAGAGGAGGAGGAGGAGACTATTTGGAAGCATGGGGAGGTCGTCTCAAGGAGCTAGTGGCACAGTCAGACAGCATGCATCAGCACCCGGGGTCAGCCAGACAGCACGCCGACGCCCATCAACGCATGCTGTTGCCACCACCAGAATGCCGTCATCACAGAGCTCAGCAGTGTGGCATTTTTTGGTGTGTCTGCCTCTGACAACAGCGATGCCATTTGCAACCTGTGCCAAAAGAAACTGAGTCGCGGGAAGTCCAACACCCACCTAGCTACAACTGCTTTGCGAAGGCACATGGTCTCCCATCACAAAGGCCGATGGGAAGAACACATGAGTAGAAGCAGCACACAAAGTGAAAGCCGCCCTCCTCTTCCTGCTCCAGCATCTTCAGCCACGTCAACCAGTGCTGTCCTCCTTGCCCCCTCTCAACCTTCCTCCACTGAATCTCTCTTACGTAGCAGTTCCTGGTCATCTGCCCACAGTCAGCTGTCTGTCAAGGACATGTTTGAGTGTAAGAAGCCAATTTCTCAAAGTCACCCCCTTGCCCGGCGTCTGACAGCTGGCTTGTCTGAACTCTTAGCCTGCCAGCTTTTACTATACAAGCTGGTGGAGTCTGATGCATTTAAAAAAATTGTATCTATTGGGACACCGCAGTGGAAGGTACCTGGCAGAAATTTCTTTTCACAAAAGGCAATCCCAAACCTGTACTCTGTTGTGAGAAAGGAAGTTATGGCATGTCTGGCACACAGCGTTGGGGCAAGGGTCCATATGACCACGGATAGCTGGTCTGCAAAGCATGGTCAGGGCAGGTATATCACCTACACTGCGAATTGGGTAAACCTGCTGACTTCTGACAAGCATGGAATGCGTGGCTCTGCAGAAGAGTTGGTGACACCGCCACGACTTGCAGGCAGGCCTGCTGCTACCTCCTCTACTCCTCCTACTCCATCCTCTTCCCTAACCTCTTCCTCGGCTAAGTCCTCTTCAACTTCTGCTTCTTGCTCCACATCTATGACACCCCCCCAGCTCCCCAGGTACTATGCTACATCCGTGTACGGCAGTGTCACGCCGTCTTGGGGTTGACTTGCCTGAAAGCGGAGAGTCACACCGCACCAGCACTCCTGACCGCCCTGAACGCACAGGTGGATCAGTGGCTGACTCCGCACCAACTGGAGATTGGCAAGGTTGTTTCTGACAATGGAAGTAATTTGGTGGCAGCATTGAAATTGGGCAAGTTGACACATGTGCCGTGCATGGCACATGTGTGTAATCTAATTGTACAACGATTTGTCCATAAGTACCCAGGCTTACAGGATGTCCTGAAGCAGGCCAGGAAGGTGTGTGGCCATTTCAGGCATTCCTACACGGCCATGGCACACTTGTCCAATATCCAGCGTCGAAACAAC
The DNA here is from genome assembly GCF_027579735.1 of Bombina bombina. NCBI lineage: Eukaryota > Metazoa > Chordata > Amphibia > Anura > Bombinatoridae > Bombina > Bombina bombina. The sequence continues at coordinate 231,806,390 of NC_069506.1, read as the reverse complement.
CTGCCAGTGAGGCGCTTGATTTGCGACAGCCCGACACGGTAGAATTCAACACTCCTAATGTTTGACCACCTGCTCCAACAAGAAAAAGCTGTTATTGAGTATTTGTATGAACGGGGTGCTAGGACAGCCTCTGGGGAGCTGGGGATATTTTTGCCAAATTACTGGACGCTCATGCGCAATGCCTGTAGGCTCATGCGTCCTTTTGAGGAGGTGACAAACCTTGTCAGTCGCACCAAAGGCACCATCAGCGACATCATACCATTTGTTTTCTTCCTGGAGCGTGCCCTGTGAAGAGTGCTGGATCAGGCCGTAGATGAGCGTGAAGAGGAAGAGAAAGAGTTGTGGTGTCCATCACCCCCACAAACAGCCTTATCAGCATCGCTTGCTGGACCTGCAGCAACGCAGGAAGAGGATTGTGAGGAAGAGGAGTCAGAGGAGGAATGTGGCTTTGAGGAGGAGGAGGAAGACAGAGCACAACAGGCATCCCAAGGTGCTCGTTGTTGTCACCTCTCTGGTACCCGTGGTGTTGTACGTGGCTGGGGGGAAGAAGATACCCTCAGTGAGATCAGTGAGGAGGAGGAACGGGACATGATTAGCTCGGCATCCAACCTTGTTCAAATGGGTTCTTTCATGCTGTCGTGCCTGTTGAGGGACCCTCGTATAAAAAAGCTGAAGGAGAACGACCTGTACTGGGTGTCCACGCTTCTCGACCCCCGGTATAAGCATAAAGTGCCTGAAATGTTACCAAATTCCCGCAAGTCGGAAAGGATGGAGCATTTTAAGAATAAATTAAAAACTATGCTTTACACAGCGTATAAGGGTGATGTCACAGCACCACGGGAATGTAACAGTGGAAGAGATGAAATTAATCCTCCTCCCACGAACACGGTGGCTTTCCTGACGTCTTGTTGATGGAGGACATGCGTACCTTTTTAACTCCCATGCATCCCCAGAGCCTTTCGGGATCCAGCCTCAGAGAAAGACTCAACCGACAGGTAGCAGACTATCTAGCTTTAACTGCGGATCTTGACACTCTCAGGAGCGATGGACCCCTTGACTACTGGGTGTGCAGGCTTGACTTGTGGCCTGAGCTATCCCAATTTGCAATGGAACTTCTGACCTGCCCCGCTTCAAGTGTCCTGTCCGAAAGGACTTTCAGTGCAGCAGGAGGTTTCGTCACTGAGAAGAGAAGTCGCCTAGGTCAAAAAAGCCTTGACTATCTGACTTTTATAAAAATGAATGAGGGCTGGATCCCGAAGGGACTGACATTGGGCGATACATTTGATTAAAAAAGGCCTGATGATGAGATGAGATGAGCTGGCTTGGGCTACAACTGGTACACAGGCTGGCCTTTTTTTTTTTCTTATAAAGCCGGATGACTTGCTTGACTTATCCGCCAACAAATAGTGTTCAAGCCACAAGCTTAGAGGGCACTTTATAAATGTTTTACAAACATCAATTTTTCTGGCCGCTGCTACAGCATTTGCTACAACATTACCCAAATTTTTCAGTCATTTGTACATTCCTAATTTTTCTGGCCTCTGCTGCTGCTCTGTGGGTACAAAACTCAAATAAAAAAATAAGGCACATAACAGTGATTAAACTGTTACGAATAGTACAACTTAACAGTGCACACCACTCACATCTGGTGGACCATTAAATTGCACGCGCAGTGCCCCAAATGTGAAGTAGGAGGACCGACCAAACATTTTTATCCGTCTCTTGGTTGCTCTAAATTATCTCTGTGTTCCATCTATGCCATACCTGTACTCTATTGTGCAAAAGGGTGGCATATGTGGTGTTTCATGCTGTTGTGCCTGTTGCGGTTCGTGGCCCATGGTATAAAAAGGCTGAAGGAGAACGGCCTGTAATGGGTGCCCCAGCAAATTTTTAGAAACATTTTCCCGGTTCCTCTCAATTATCTCCGGGTTTCTAAAATGGATGCGATACCTGTACTCGCTTGTGCAAAAGGATGGCATATGTGGTGTTTCCTGCAGTTGTTTCTGTTGAGGGTGCTGGACCCTTTTATAAAAATTCTGAAGGAGAACGACCTGGAGTGGGTGTCCAAGCATGTTTTTTTGGGCAATTTCACGTTTCCAAACAATTATCTCTGGGTTTCTAAAATCAATGCCGTAACAGTACTCTATTGTTCAAAAGGATGCCATATGTCCTCTTTACTGCTGTTGTTTCATATGCGGGTCCTGGACTCTCTTATAGAAAGGCTGAAGTAGAAAGAAGTGTCCTGGGTGTCCAATCATTTTTTTGGTTCAATTTCCCGGTTGCAACAAATTATCTCCGGGTTTCTAAAATCAATGCTTTACCTGTACTCCATTGTTCAAAAGGATGCCATATGTCCTTTTTCCTGCTGGTGTTTCTGTTGAGGGTCCTGGACCCTGTTATAAAATGGCTGAAGCAGAAAGAAGTCTACTGTGTGTCCATCCAAAAATTTTTGTGATTCAAATTCCAGGTTGCAAAAAATTATCTCCCGGTTTCTAAAATCCATGCTTTACCTGTACTCTATTGTTGAAAAGGATGCCATATCATGTCCTCTTTCCTGCTGGTGTTTTGTTTGAGGGTCCTGGACCCTCTTATAAAAAGGCCTAAGGAGAAAGAAGTGTACTAGGTGTCCACTCAATGTATTTTTCTATTTCCCATTTGCCCAAAATTATCTCTGGCTTTGTAAAATCAATGCTGTACCTGTACTCTATTGTTTAAAAAGATGCCATATGTTCTCTTTTCTGCTGGTGTTTTTTGTTTTAGGGTCCTGGACCCTCTTATAAAAAGGCCTAAGGAGAAAGAAGTGTACTGGGTGTCCACTCAATGTATTTTTCTATTTCCCATTTGCCCAAAATTATCTCTGGCTTTGTAAAATCAATGCTGTACCTGTACTCTATTGTTTAAAAGGATGCCATATGTTCTCTTTTCTGCTGGTGGTTTTTTTTAGGGTCCTGGACCCTCTTATAAAAAGGCCTAAGGAGAAAGAAGTGTACTGGGTGTCCACTCAAAGTATTTTTCTATTTCCCATTTGCCCAAAATTATCTCTGGGTTTGTAAAATCAATGCTGTACCTGTAATCTATTGTTCAAAAGGATGCCATATGTCCTATTTCCTACTGGTGTTTTGTTTGTGGGTCCTGGACCCTCTTATAAAAAGGCCTAAGGAGAAAGAAGTGTACTGGGTGTCCATCAAATCATTTTTTTAATTCAAATTTCCATTAGCAACAAATTATCTCTGGGTTTCTAAAATCAATGCCTTTCCTATAATCTTTTTTTCAAAAGGATGCCATATGTCCTCTTTCCTGCTGCTGGTTTTATTGAGTGTCCTGGAGCCTCTGCTAAAAAGGCCTAAGGATAAATAAGTGTACTGGGTGTCTATTCAATGTTTTTTTTTAGATTTCCCGGTTGTAACAAATTATCTCTGTTTCTAAAATTAATGCCTTTCCTGTAATCTATTTTTCAAAAGGATGACATATGTCCTCTTTCATGCTGTTGTTTCTGTTGAGGCTCCGGGACCCTCTTATAAAAAGGCCTAAGGATAAATAAGTGTACTGGGTGTCTAATCAATTTTTTTTTTTTATTTCCCGGTTTCAACAAATTTTCTCTGGGTTTCTAAAATCAATGCTTTTCCTGTAATCTATTTTTCAAAAGGATGTAATATGTCCTCTTTCCTGATGGTGTTTTGTTTGAGGGTCCTGGAGCCTCTGCTAAAAAGGCCTAAGGAGAAAGAAGTGTACTGGGTATATAATCAAAAATTTTTTAGATTTCCCGGTTGCAACAAATCATCTCTGGGTTTCTAAAATCAATGCCCTTACTGTAATCTATTTTTCAAAAGGATTCCATATGTCCTCTTTCATGCTGTTGTTTCTGTTGAGGGTCCTGGAGCCTCTGCTAAAAAGGCCTAAGGATAAATAAGTGTACTGGGTGTATAATCAATGTTTTTTTAGATTTCCCGGTTGCAACCAAATATCTCTGGGTTTCTAAAATCAATGCCTTTCCTGTAATATTTTTTTCAAAAGGATGCCATATGTCCTCTTTCCTGCTGCTGGTTTTGTTGAGTGTCCTGGAGCCTCTGCTAAAAAGGCCTAAGGATAAATAAGTGTACTGTGTGTCTATTCAATGTTTTTTTAGATTTCCCGGTTGTAACAAATTATCTCTGTGTTTCTAAAATTAATGCCTTTCCTGTAATCTATTTTTCAAAAGGATTACATATGTCCTCTTTCATGCTGTTGTTTCTGTTGAGACTCTCTGGGTTTCTAAAATCAATGCTTTTCCTGTAATCTATTTTTCAAAAGGATGTAATATGTCCTCTTTCCTGATGGTGTTTTGTTTGAGGGTCCTGGAGCCTCTGCTAAAAAGGCCTAAGGAGAAAGAAGTGTACTGGGTATATAATCAAATTTTTTTTAGATTTCCCGGTTGCAACAAATCATCTCTGGGTTTCTAAAATCAATGCCCTTCCTGTAATCTATTTTTAAAAAGGATGCCATATGTCCTCTTTCATGCTGTTGTTTCTGTTGATGGTCCTGGAGCCTCTGCTAAAAAGGCCTAAGGATAAATAAGTGTACTGGGTGTATAATCAATGTTTTTTTAGATTTCCCGGTTGCAACCAAATATCTCTGGGTTTCTAAAATCAATGCCTTTCCTGTAATCTATTTTTCAAAAGGATACAATATGTCCTCTTTCCTGATGGTGTTTTGTTTGAGGGTCCTGGAGCCTCTGCTAAAAAGGCCTAAGGAGAAAGAAGTGTACTGGGTGTATAATCAAAAAAAAAATTGATTTCCCGGTTGCAACAAATTATCTCCGGGTTTCTAAAATCAATGCCTTTCCTGTAATCAATTGTTCAAAAGGATGCTATATGTCCTCTTTCATGCTGTTGTTTCTGTTGAGGCTCCGGGACCCTCTTATAAAAAGGCCTAAGGAAAAAGAAGTGTACTGGGTGTCCATTGAATCATGTTTTTGATTCAAAATCCTGGTTGCAAGAAATTATCTCCGGGTTTCTAAAATCAATGCCTTTCCTATAATCTTTTTTTCAAAAGGATGCCATATGTCCTCTTTCCTGCTGCTGGTTTTGTTGAGGGTCCTGGAGCCTCTGCTAAAAAGGCCTAAGGATAAAGAAGTGTACTGGGTGTATATTCAATGTTTTTTTAGATTGCCCGGTTGCAAAAAATTATCTCTGGGTTTCTAAAATCATTGCCTTTCCTGTAATCTATTTTTCAAAAGGATGCCATATGTCCTCTTTTATGTTGTGCCGCCTGTTGTTTCTGTTGAGGTTCCGGGACCCTCTTATAAAAAGGCCTAAGGATAAAGAAGTGTACTGGGTGTCCAATCAATGTTTTTTTCTATTTCCCTGTTCATATAAATTATCTCAGGGATTCTAAAATCAATGCCTTAAATGTAATCTATTGTTCAAAAGGATGCCATATGTTCTCTTTCCTTTTTTTTTTTTTTATTTTTTTTTCGGTATTTTTGTTTATTTTAGAAAATTTAATGCACTTCGGGGCGCAAAGAGATGGCTACCGGAACACTCCAGGAACTACCCAAGAGTCGCTGTCTTGTGTTTCTGGTGATGTTGGAGACATCTGTGTAGTGTACAGGGAGGCCCAAAATCCTCTCCATCTCTGTGCACCACAGGACAGGACGTCCTTGTCATCCATAAGCACAGGAAATTGCTGGCATTTTCCTTGCTTCAAGAAGTTCAGCTTTTGTGGTGATAGTACAGACTTTAATAAACTTTGGTTTCCTACCATACTCAAGACAGTCTTGTAGTTCAAGCTTCGGACTTGCTGTGGGAAACAGTGGCCTGTCCATACCAGGAAGATGATTTAGACAGAAGTAACAAGCTCTGCTTGCAGGTGACAAATGTTTAGCGTCAATCATCAAAGGGGTTGCGTGCAGAATATGGCAGATGGCCCCTTATTCACATGTTTGTCCAGAGCCACAACATTTGCAAACAGCCAGAAGAAAAGTCGGTTCTCACCAGCTTAAGTTGCGCTTCATTTACCAAATGCTGATATTCAAAAAATAGACAAACAGTGCCTTAAAAAAGACATTTGTGATATGGATTCACCAGAGCAAGGTCATTGCAAGTACTTCCCACGATAACAAAATTAAAATGCCACAACTCTGCAATCTTCCCCTTCACATTATTATTGTCACACTCCCTTGTACTCCTATGCCCAGCTCCCTGCTCTTGTTTTTGTTGAGGGTCCTGGAGCCTCTGCTAAAAAGGCCTATGGATAAAGAAGTGTACTGGGTGTCTATTCAATGTTTTTATAGATTTCCCGGTTGCAACAAATTATCTCTGTGTTTCTAAAATCAATGCCTTTCCTGTAATCTATTTTTCAAAAGGATGCCATATGTCTTCTTTCATGCTGTTGTTTCTGTTGAGGCTCCGGGACCCTCTTATAAAAAGGCCTAAGGAAAAAGAAGTGTACTGGGTGTCCATTGAATCATGTTTTTGATTCAAAATCCTGGTTGCAAGAAATTATCTCCGGGTTTCTAAAATCAATGCCTTTCCTATAATCTTTTTTTCAAAAGGATGCCATATGTCCTCTTTCCTGCTGCTGGTTTTGTTGAGGGTCCTGGAGCCTCTGCTAAAAAGGCCTAAGGATAAAGAAGTGTACTGGGTGTATATTCAATGTTTTTTTAGATTGCCCGGTTGCAAAAAATTATCTCTGGGTTTCTAAAATCATTGCCTTTCCTGTAATCTATTTTTCAAAAGGATGCCATATGTCCTCTTTTATGTTGTGCCGCCTGTTGTTTCTGTTGAGGTTCCGGGACCCTCTTATAAAAAGGCCTAAGGATAAAGAAGTGTACTGGGTGTCCAATCAATGTTTTTTTCTATTTCCCTGTTCATATAAATTATCTCAGGGATTCTAAAATCAATGCCTTAAATGTAATCTATTGTTAAAAAGGATGCCATATGTCCTCTTTCCTTTTTTTTTTTTTAATTTTTTTTTCGATATTTTTGTTTATTTTAGAAAATTTAATGCACTTATAGGTTCACTAAGATTATGACTTTGCACACTGCCATTTTCCATGCAGCATTTTGACATGTCGTGTGATATGACTAGAAGAATGGTATGTTTTGAATCTGCTGAGCATAATAATAATAAAAAAAATAAAATAATTTAATTTAACTTGAGTTACTAACTGAAGCATGACTTAAGGAGTCAGGCGTGGTCCTAGGTAGTGGTTGTTAGCAGATTATTTTCACTGCAAATTGCAATTGCCACAGCGTGCATAAAATGTGCGTCACCAGTCTCCAAATATTACCTTTTTAATGCCAATTGATATTGCCACAGCTGGAACAACAGTAAATAACATGTGCGTCACCACAGTCTCCAAAGCTGTTGTCAGATGTATACAAAAACACTGGTAAAGTATTCCTTTCGGGGCGCAAAGAGATGGCTACCGGAACACTCCAGGAACTACCCAAGAGTCGCTGTCTTGTGTTTCTGGTGATGTTGGAGACATCTGTGTAGTGTACAGGGAGGCCCAAAATCCTCTCCATCTCTGTGCACCACAGGACAGGACGTCCTTGTCATCCATAAGCACAGGAAATTGCTGGCATTTTCCTTGCTTCAAGAAGTTCAGCTTTTGTGGTGATAGTACAGACTTTAATAAACTTTGGTTTCCTACCATACTCAAGACAGTCTTGTAGTTCAAGCTTCGGACTTGCTGTGGGAAACAGTGGCCTGTCCATACCAGGAAGATGATTTAGACAGAAGTAACAAGCTCTGCTTGCAGGTGACAAATGTTTAGCGTCAATCATCAAAGGGGTTGCGTGCAGAATATGGCAGATGGCCCCTTATTCACATGTTTGTCCAGAGCCACAACATTTGCAAACAGCCAGAAGAAAAGTCGGTTCTCACCAGCTTAAGTTGCGCTTCATTTACCAAATGCTGATATTCAAAAAATAGACAAACAGTGCCTTAAAAAAGACATTTGTGATATGGATTCACCAGAGCAAGGTCATTGCAAGTACTTCCCACGATAACAAAATTAAAATGCCACAACTCCGCAATCTTCCCCTTCACATTATTATTGTCACACTCCCTTGTACTCCTATGCCCAGCTCCCTGCTCTTGTTTTTGTTGAGGGTCCTGGAGCCTCTGCTAAAAAGGCCTATGGATAAAGAAGTGTACTGGGTGTCTATTCAATGTTTTTTTAGATTTCCCGGTTGCAACAAATTATCTCTGTGTTTCTAAAATCAATGCCTTTCCTGTAATCTATTTTTCAAAAGGATGCCATATGTCTTCTTTCATGCTGTTGTTTCTGTTGAGGCTCCGTGACCCTCTTATAAAAAGGCCTAAGGATAAATAAGTGTACTGGGTGTCCAATCAATGTTTTTTTCTATTTCCCGGTTCAGATAAATTATCTCTGGGATTCATAAATCAATGCCTTACCTGTAATCTATTATTCAAAAGGATGCCATATGTCCTCTTTCATGGTGTTATTTCTGTTGAGGCTCCGGGAGCCTCTTATAAAAAGGCCTAAGTATAAAGAAGTGTACTGGGTGTCCAATCAATGTTTATTTCTATTTCCCGGTTCAGATAAATTATCTCTGGGATTCATAAATCAATGCCTTTCCTGTAATCTATTTTTCAAAAGGATGCCATATGTCCTCTTTCATGCTGTTGTTTCTGTTGAGGCTCCGGGACCCTCTTATAAAAAGGCCTAAGGATAACGAAGTGTACTGGGTGTCCAATCAATGTTTTTTTCTATTTCCCGGTTCAGATAAATTATCTCTGGGATTCATAAATCAATGCCTTACCTGTAATCTATTATTCAAAAGGATGCCATATGTCCTCTTTCATTATGTTATTTCTGTTGAGACTCTGGGAGCCTCTTATAAAAAGGCCTAAGGATAAAGAAGTGTACTGGGTGTCCAATCAATGTTTTTTTCTATTTCCCGGTTCATATAAATGATCTCTGGGATTCTAAAATCAATGCCTTAACTGTAATCAATTGTTCACAAGGATGCCATATGTCCTCGTTCATGCTGTTGTTTCTGTTGAGGCTCCGGGACCCTCTTATAAAAAGGCCTAAGGATAAAGAAGTGTACTGGGTGTCCAGTCAATGTTTTTTTCTATTTCCCAGGTCATATAAATGATCTCTGGGATTCTAAAATCAATGCCTTAACTGTAATCAATTGTTCACAAGGATGCCATATGTCCTCTTTCATGCTGTTGTTTCTGTTGAGGCTCCGGGACCCTCTTATAAAAAGGCCTAAGGATAAAGAAGTGTACTGGGTGTCCAATCAATGTTTTTTTTTATGGCTTGGATTTATTTTTGTTTTGGGTGCGGCTAATCATGCAGGCCATATAGAGCTGCCACCATTCGGTGTTGTATCAGCTATTAAAATAATAAGAACTGTACTATTAAAATACAGCCAATGAAGGGCCTATGAAGACTGAGCAAAGGTTGGATTGTAGTATTTTGTTCGGCTTATCATGATGGCCATGTAGACCACCCGTAACAGGGATGAAAGTGCTAAGAATAGTACTAATTGAAACAACCGAGTTAGCCATGGGTGGGTCCAACACCGTGTATCTTGATGTTATACTTTGTCAGGGTAATCATGCAGGCCATATAGTCCTCCCTTGATAGGGGGAGTAACAGGGATTACAGTTATAAGAATAGTACTACTTAAACACAACCTAATTACCATGGGTCCAAGACCAGATGTTTTCTTATTATACTTTGTCTGGCTAATCATGCAGGCCATATAGAGCTCCAACAAAAGGGGGGGTAAGAGGGATTCAAGTGATAAGAAAAGTTTTACTTAACACAACAAAATTACCATGGGTCCCAGACCGCGTGTCTTGTTGTTATACTTTGTCAGGGTAATCATAACCGCCATATAGACCTCCATCAATAGGGGGAGTTACAGGGCTGAAAGTGCGAAGAATAGTACTACTTAACACAACCTAGTTGGGTCCAAGACCGCATGTTTAATTATTAGACTTTATCAGGGTAATTATATATCTAACAAATCTATCTATTTCTCTTCTATCGATTCTATCTAACTATCAATCTATGTATATCTATCTATCCTATCTATCGATCTATCTTCTATCCGGGATGTTTTGAGACAGCCACTTGTGTTTCTGACAAATTTGAAGTAGGAGGACAGAACAATCATCTTCTTCCATCTCCCGGTTCCAAAAATGAAGGCCATATAGACCTCATCTGATAGGGGGAGTAACAGGTTGTAGTAAAATGTTAAGAATATTACTACTTAACACACCACGGGTCACAGACCACATGTCTTATTGTTATACTCTGTCAGGGAAATTATATATATTTCAAATCGATTTATTTATATATCAAATTGATCGAACTATCAAACGTATCGATCAAATGTAGATTGCATCTATTGATCGATGTAATTCGTATCTATAAAATGTATATTACATATTTTGGGTGATGTCATTCGTATCTATAAAATGTATATTGCATCTTTGATTCGATAACATTCGTATCTATCAAATGTATATTGCATCTATTGATCGATGTAATTCGTATCTATCGAATGTATATTGCATCTATTGAGCTATGTACAGTGTATCGATCATATGTATATTGCATCGATTGAGCTATGTAATCTATGTATCTATCTATCAAATCTATCTATCTTGTGGTTGTGCAAGTGGACTGTTTGCGGTTGATTGCGGTGCGTAACACTTGGAGTTTGCTCTGTCACTGTGATGCGGCCATAACCCTTACACTACCTGATAGATACGACATCATAACTGATGTTTTAAAGCACGTTATTGCAAACAATTTGGGAATGTTAGTTGATTTAGGCCCTTTATGGGTTAAAAGCAGACTCTGCATAAACTATGTAATTTTCCATGGGAGTTTTGCTATAGATCCCCCTCCAGCATGCCACAGTCCAGGTGTTAGTACCCTTGAAACAACTTTTCCATCACTATTGTGGCCAGAAAGAGTCCTTGTAGGTTTTAAAGTTCGCCTGCCTATTGAAGTCAATGGCGGTTCGCGACATCACTACACTTAAACCTGATAAAAGCTAATTATTTCAACAACAACAAAAAATATTAATAGAGCCTTTTAACTCTCCACTGTGCCTCCAAATATAATGTTTTGAAAATTATCCTTATTATTACCCCTGGACCCTCTCTTGCCATTATCCTGACTTCTCTATCTGGTCAGCTTAGCCTCCCATCTCCTCTGGATAGGGTGTGGTAATCATGCATGCTCAGTGTGGCCCCTTGTGCCGTCTGCTTATGTATCCTCATCCCCCCTCCCTCTTGTGGGTAAGTGTGTATTTTATGGAAAACTTTTAACACCACCCTCACTGATAAGGTAAGGTTCACATAAATGATTAGCTAACACTAATTACAGATTAATTAACATTTTTTTAATGAGCTAAGGTTTAGCAGTCAGAATATTTTTCCCTCAGAAGATGGCACTCGCCACTAAGCTATTATAGACAAATACAGTATGTATTTTGTAAATATATTTTGAAAAACAAGTCAGTGGCCTCTAGTTATCAAGCCGTCAACCGCAAATACGCTGGAAAGCCACAGCATATTTGTGGTATGGCTGATTCGCCGTAGTTATGAAGCCCTACAGACCAGCAAAAGTAGAATCTAGTGACATAAGCTACGATCCGCCGGACTCAGTCCGACACAGATCGATTCTTACGGCACTCTAGATGTGCAGAACGCAAGTTCGGCACAATCTGACTACTTTTAAAAGTTATCAAATTCCTACCAGGTACGCTCGGCACTTTTCCAGCCCAGCGTACCTGGTTTTCAATCTGCTGCCCTGGAGGCAGCAGATCCCATAGGAATCAATGGAAGTTTGACCATAGCGAAAGCTCATGTTTGCTGCTGCTCGATATCCCATTGATCCCTATGGGAGATGTCTGCACCTAACACACTTACATGTCCCCCGAGTCTAAACACCCTTAATCTGCCCTCCCCTACACCGCTGCACCTAAATAAAATTATTAACCCCTCAACCGCCGCTCCCGGACCCCGCCACAACTATAATAAACATGTTAACCCCTAAACCGCCACTCCCGGACCCCGCCGCAACTATAATAAACATATTAACCCCTAAACCGCCGCTCTTGGACCCCACCGCAACTATAATAAACATGTTAACCCCTAAACCACCGCTCCCGGACCCCGTCACAACTATAATAAACATGTTAACCCCTAAACCGCCACTTCCGGACCCCGTCGCCACCTACATTATACATATTAACCCCTAATCTGCCGCCCCCTATACCACCGCCACCTACATAAACTTATTAACCCCATCCTGCGGATCCCGGACTAAGTCTAACACTAACCCTAACCCCCCCCCGAAACTTAAATATTATTTTAATAAATCTAAATAATATTACTCGTATTAACTAAATTATTCCTATTTAAAACTAAATACTTACTTGTAAAATAAACCCTAAGATAGCTACAATATAACTAATAATTATATTGTAGCTATTTTAGGATTTATTTTTATTTTACAGGCAAGTTTGTATTTATTTTAACTCGGTACAATAGTTATTAAATAGGTATTAACTATTTAATAACTACCTAGCTAAAATTACCTGTAAAATAAATCCTAACCTAAGTTACAATTAAACCTAACACTATACTATAATTAAATTAATTAAATAAATTAACTACAATTACCTACAATTAAATAAACTATAGTACAAAAAAAAAAAAACACTAAATTATAGAAAATAAAACAAATTACAAGAAGTTTAAACTAATTACAACTAATCTAAGCCCCCTAATAAAATAAAATAAAAAAAATAATAATAAAAGTCCCTACCCTATCCTAAATTACAAAGTAATCAGCTCTTTTACCAGCCCTTAAAAGGGCTTTTTGCGGGGCATTGCCCCAATGTAATCAGCTCTTTTACCTGTGAAAAAAAACCACAACCCCCCCAACATTAAAACCCACCACCCACATACCCCTACTCTAAAACCCACCCAAACCCCCCTTAAAAAAAACCTAACACTAACCCCCTGAAGATCACCCTACCTTGAGTCGTCTTCACCCAACCGGGCCAAAATCTTCATCCAATCCGGCCAGAAGTGGTCCTCCAGAAGGTCCGAAGTCTTCATCCAATCTGGCCAGAAGAGGTCCTCCAGACGGTCAGAAGTCTTCATCCAGGCGGCATCTTCAATCTTCATCCATCCAGAGCGGAGCCATCTTCCAAGGAGCCGACGCGGAGCCATCTTCTGCAACCGACGACTGAATGACGAATGACGGTTCCTTTAAATGATGTCATCCAAGATGGCGTCCCTCAAATTCCGACTGGCTGATAGGATTCTATCAGCCAATTGGAATTAAGGTAGGAAAATCTGATTGGCTGATGCCGCCTGGATGAAGACTTCTGCCCGTCTGGAGGAACTCTTCTGGCTGGATTGGATGAAGACTTCGGACCTTCTGGAGGACCACTTCTGGCCAGATTGGATGAAGATTTCGGCCCGGTTGGGTGAAGACGGCTCAAGGTAGGGTGATCTTCAGGGGGTTAGTGTTAGGTTTTTTTAAGGGGGGTTTGGGTGGGTTTTAGAGTAGGGGTATGTGGGTGGTGGGTTTTAATGTTGGGGGGTTTGTATGTTTTTTTTACAGGTAAAAGAGCTGATTACTTTGGGGCAATGCCCCGCAACAAGCCCTTTTAAGGGCTGGTAAAAGAGCTGATTACTTTGTAATTTAGGATAGGGTAGGGACTTTTATTATTTTTTATTTTTATTTTATTTTATTAGGGGGCTTAGATTAGGTGTAATTAGTTTAAACGTCTTGTAATTTTTTTTATTTTCTGTAATTTAGTGGGGGTTTTTGTACTATAGTTTAGTTGATTTAATTGTATTTAATTGTAGGTAATTGTAGTTAATTTATTTAATTAATTTAATTATAGTATAGTGTTAGTTAACACCTATTTAATTACTATTGTACCTAGTTAAAACAAATACAAACTTGCCTGTAAAATAAAAATAAATCCTAAAATAGCTACAATATAATTATTATTTATATTGTAGCTATCTTAGGGTTTATTTTACAGGTAAGTATTTAGTTTTAAATAGGAATAATTTAGTTAATAAGAGTAATTTTTATTTAGATTTATTTAAATAATATTTAAGTTAGTGGGTGTTAGGGTTAGTGTTAGACTTAGGTTTAGGGGTTAATAACTTTAATATAGTGGCGGCGGTGTAGGGGGGGCAGGATAGGGGTTAATAACGTTTATATAGGTGGCGGCGGTATAGCGGGGGCAGGATAGGGGTTAATAAGTTTAATGTAGGTTGCGGGGGGGTCCCGGAGCGGCGGTTTAGGGGTTAAACAATTTATTTAGTTATGGCGGAGTCCGGGACCGGCGGTTTAGGGGTTAAACAATTTATTTAGTTGCGGCGGGGTCCGGGATCCGCAGGATAGGGGTTAATAAATTTATGTAGGTGGCAGCAGTATAGGGGGCAGCAGATTAGGGGTTAATAGGTATAATGTAGGTGGCGGCGGGGTCCTGGAGCGGCGGTTTAGGGGTTAATATATTTATTATAGTTGCGGGGGGGCTCCGGGAGCGGTGGTTTAGGGGTTAATAACTTTATTTAGTTGCGGGGGCTCCGGGAGCGGCGGTTTAGGGGTGAATACCTTTATTATAGTTGCGGGGGGCTCCGGGAGCGGCAGTTTAGGGAGTATAACAGTATAGTATAGTGTGAGTTCTTAGTGACAGAGGTATGAATAAAGCTGGAAAAAAGCCGAAAAGCAGCGAGATCGATGACTGATAAATAACACAGTCCGCTGCTCATCGCTCCATACTTGGTGCGCGGATTTTTGACAACTTTATTGATAAATTTGGCGAGCGTATTCAGGTCCGCGGCAGCGAGGTTAGGTGAACTTAGGCGGGCGTATTGGGGCCGGTGAATGCAGGTAAGTATGGAGCTTAATAACTAGAGGCCAGTTCTCCATTTGACCGTTAACCAAGGTTGAACCCCACTAATGTTTATAGAAAAAGAGACTTACTGGAACCATGTTTGAAAAACATAGGGATATTTGTGGATATTTATACCAATAATATAATGATAGGAATCATGCAGCTATGTTGGGAACCTTGAATATCATACGGCTAGATTACGAGTTTTGCGGTATAAAGGGTTCGGTATTAACTTGCACGTTATTGTCACCGCTCACTTACTTACATCGCTGGTATTACAGGTGTTCATAAACCCGACATTAACAGGCAATAAGTGAGCGTAGAGCAAAATTGAGCTCCATACCGCATAACAGCGCTGCTTAAGGCTTGTGCATGATTTCCCCATAGACATCAATGGGGAGAGCCGACTGAAAAAAAAGTCTAACACCTGCAAAAAAGCAGGGTAAAGCTCAGTAACGCAGCCCCATTGATTCCTATGGGGAAACAAATTTTACGTTTGCACCTAACACCCGAATCTAAACACCCCTAATCTTACACTTATTAACCCCTAATCTGCCGCCTCCGACATCGCCAACACCTGCATTATACTTATTAACCCCTAATCTCCCGCTCCTGACATCGCCGCCACTATAATAAACATATTAACCCCTAAACCGCCACACTCCTGCCTCGCAAGCACTAGTAAAATATTATTAACCCCTAATCTGCTGTCCCTAACATCGCCGCAACCTACATTACAGTTATTAACCCATAATCTGCCACCCCCAACGTCACCACCACTATACTAAAGTTATTAACCCCTAAACCTAAGTCAAACCCTAACCCCACCCATTTTAAATATAATTAAAATAAATTTAAATAAAAATTCCTATCATTACCTAAATTATTCCTATTTAAAACTAAATACTTACCTGTAAAATAAACCCTAAGATAGCTACAATATAACTAATAGTTACATTGTAGCTAGCTTAGGGTTTATTTTTATTTTACAGGCAAGTTTGTATTTATTTTAACTAGGTAGAATAGTTACTAAATAGTTATTAACTATTTACTAACTTTTTAGCTAAAATAAATACAAAGTTACCTGTAAAATAAAACCTAACCTGAGTTACACTAACTGCTAACCTTACACTACAATTAAATAAATTGCCAAAATTAAATACAATTACTACCTAAATTACAAAAAAACAAACACTTAATTACACAAAATAAAAAATAAATTATCAGATATTTAAACTAATTACACCTAATCTAATAGCCCTATCAAAATAAAAAAGCCCCCCCAAAGTAAAAAAAAAAACTAGCCTACAATAAACTACCAATAGCCCTTAAAAGGGCCTTTTGCGAGGCATTGCCCCAAAGAAATCAGCTCTTTTACCTGTAAAAAAAAAAATACAACCCCCTCAACATTAAAACCCACCACACACATGCCCCTACTCTAACCCACCCAAACCCCCCTTAAAAAAACCTAACACTAATACCCTGAAGATCACCCTACCTTGAGCCGTCTTCACCCAACCGGGCCGAACTCTTCATCCAAGCGGTGCAGAAGAGGTCCTCCATCCGGTAGAAGTCTTCATCCAAGCGGGACAAGAAGAGGTCCTCCATCCGGTAGAAGTCTTCATCCAAGCGGTGTCTAAAACCTACCACCCACACAACCAACCCCCCAAATAAAATCCTAACTAAAAAAAACTTAGCTCCCCATTGCCCTGAAAAGGGCATTTGGATGGGCATTGCCCTTAAAAGGGAATTTAGCTCTTTTTCTATTGCCCAAACCCTAATGTTCCTTTAAGTGACATCATCCAAGATGGCGTCCCTTGAATTCCGATTGGCTGATAGAATTCTATCAGCCAATCAGAATTAAAGGTGAAAAAATCCTTCAAAAAAATTGAGCTTCAATCCTATTGGCTGATCCAATCAGTCAATCGGAATTCAAGAGATGCCATCTTGGATGACGTCACTTAAAGGAACATTTATTCAGGAAGAAGACTTTGTTGGAAGAGGATGCTACGCGCCGGATGTCTTGAAGATGGACCCGCTCCGCGCCGGATGGATGAAGATAAAAGATGCCGTCTGGATGAAGACTTCTGCCGTCTGGAGGACCACTTTTGCCGGCTTGGATGAAGACTTCTCCCAGCTTCGTTGAGGACTTCTTGCCACTTCGCTGAGGACTTTTCCCGGCTTCGTTGAGGATGGATGCCCGGTCTTCAAAACTGTAAGTGGATCTTCGGGGGTTAGTGTTAGGTTTTTTTAAGGGTTTATTGGGTGGGTTTTAGTTTTAGATTATGGTTTGGGCAATAGAAAAAGAGCTAAATGCCCTTTTAAGGTCAATGCCCATCCAAATGTCCTTTTCAGGGCAATGGGGAGCTTAGGTTTTTTTAGCTAGGATTTTATTTGGGGGGTTGATTGTGAAGGTGGTGGGTTTTACTGTTGGGGGGTATTTGTATTTTTTTACAGGTAAAAGAGCTGATTTCTTTGTGGCAATGCCCCACAAAAGGCCCTTTTAAGGGCTATTGGTAGTTTATTGTAGGCTAGGGTTTTTTTTTATTTTGTGGGGGCTTTTTTTATTTTGTGGGGGCTTTTTTATTTTGATAAGGCTATTAGATTAGGTGTAATTAGTTTAAATATCTGATAATTTCTTTTTTTATTTTGTGTAATTTAGTGTTTGTTTGTTTTTTGTAATTCAGGTAATTCTATTTAATTTAGGTAATTTATTTAATTGTAGTGTAAGGGTAGGTGTTAGTGCAACTCAGGTTAGGTTTTATTTTACATGTAAATTTGTATTCATTTTAGCTAGGTAGTTAGTAAATAGTTAATAACTATTTAATAACTATTCTACCTAGTTAAAATAAATACAAACTTGCCTGTAAAATAAAAATAAACCCTAAGGGGCGGAGCCTGACAGCAAAGGGAGCAGACGTGTAAGCTTGGAGCTCTCCTGTTATATCTGGTTAAATGTATACAAATATCTATTTTGGACCTGACTCAATGGTTAAAGTATGCAGAAATTAAAGATAACTACATCTGCCAGCCCTTTGAGAAGCAGAATTTTGAATTTTGAGTTGTGAAGTTATCGAAGGGGCATTACGATCTGGGGCCTTTGCCGTATCACTAAGCGATGAGGATAAGATTCCCCTTAACTTTTGCAAAGCTCTTTTCTCTTTTTATATTCTAAAATGGATCTGAAGGCTGCGTTACACAGATTTGAGGATAATACCTCTAGAATCCTAGAGGATCACTTTTCAATAATAAGCCAGCTGTTGGTGCAACTCCACGAACAGTACTATACCTACATGACAGGCAAGATGCCGGCGACAGATTTGATCTCAGCATGGAAACTCGGTCGCAACCCCTGAATATACCGGAAAGTTATGTCCCGGCAGGAGTGTGCGAGCACTATTGTGGCTCAGATGATGAGAAATTGCATGAGAATGCCGAATTTTCAGTGCACCATACCGGAAATATTTACAGATGAAGAGTTGAGCGCATATGCGGATGGATCCAGGGGAGCGACTCAACACCAGTTGATCCACAGGGCTGATCTATCATGGAGGCGCAATCTGGGTCCTGGGTAGCAGGCTCTATGAGTTCTTTATTACAGTACAACTGTCAAGAGCAGGAGTTGAACCGGCTGCGGGCATTGGTTAAGGTACACGACTATGGTTGACAGCACAAACTGAGTCTGAGGGCTATAATTGAGAACTATTTATGCGATCTTCTGGCTGGAACAATGTCAGGATTCCTGACTTCTATGAATCTGTTACCATACTGCTTCCACTCAGACTCAGTGTGGGTTAATATTACACAGTTCCTGATTTTACATTTATGTGACTCACGCACCCTCATGGACAGCTTTAAATAATACTGGGTCATTGGACTAATCCTTCCATCAGTGTGAATAAGTTATTTTAAATTTCTTGGTTATAGTTATCTGGTGTTATGTTTCTAAGGGCTCTGTTTGCTATAATAGTTTTTGAAGACATATTTACCTATAGCATTGCCTATTATCAATATTTAAACAACGTCACAGGAGCACTGAAGTTATTGGCTTCTGGGGTGACATAAGTTATATAGTGCACATATTCTGAGCTGCCTGCTACCTTTAACATATTCTGCTTGGCTTATTAATATATTGTTGTTATACAGGTATTTAATACTTCTAAACCCTACTTTCCTTTTTGTTATACTTTACTATACTAGTGCAGGCTAAAATAATTGTTCTGTTATAACCATTCTTATTGTAATAACTAGTGTATTTTTACAAAAAGCATGATTTAGACGGATTTCCAAGTAAGTGACATAACTTACTCAATGTCCTCCTTACTATTTATGGTCCAGAACTATATAGAGTACTATTATCCTATTTTAACAATACTGGAAGACTCCTTAATGGGCATAGAGTAATTAACCTATCACTTCAAAGTAGATATGGACAAATAACTTGTGATAACCTAAATTTGAGGGATGCCCCTGCCAGGTTTGATTGTTTTGTTGTACTGTACTGCACTACCTGAGTTCTTGTGGCGCAGGGCATTACATATAAAACTTTATAATCTTTATTAGAGGGTTTGAGCTGGGTTGTACAGTGTGAAAGGGCCCCCTGATTTGTGCACCAATGTTTAAGATGCCTATTAGATAAATGTGAGCGTAAGAGTTTATAAGTTATATAGCCTAGTATCCCATGCTGGTCTTAATAGCGCTATTTGAGTGGATAACTGAATGGTATAAGTGGCCACTTCATAACCGGTTTCATTGTTCTTTAAAACGCATTGTGGTATTCTGAGCTTTGTATTCCAGTAAACAAGCATTTGCACATTTGTTATAAAGGTTAGCCCTAAAATTAGAGCTTGTTGCTCTTTTTTGTAGTAATCATAAAACAACTTCTATGTAGCCTGATTAAACAATATGAGACATTTAATATATGATGAATTTATATATTAACTACTGACTTAGGTGTTAATAAACATAAGGATTTATTAATATAATACATATCTTATGTTCGATATATATATATATGTAAACGGAGGCCACAGATGAAAAAGAAATACTGACACGCTCAGAATCAGAAATGGTAGAAACAAATTGATCCTTTTTACTTCACGCAATCACACACAGCCTAAAATATTTACAAGTTCAGACATTCCACAGACACACAATGTTTGTTTATATTGGATGTTGCAGGTAATAGGATATGCCCAATAATTCAGAATGGTGACAAAAAACAAGCAGGTATGAAGTTTAAAGGCTTTAGCTTTGTTCGTGTACGTTACCACCTTGAGGACCGTGGTTATTCTGTTACCGCATTGGAAGATCCGTGTCTGGGACAGGCAGCGTGTGTGAATGCGGCTTACTTCCGGGTAGCGGTAATAAAGTAGATCCGGCCGTTGAATGATCCAGACTCGGTAATGACAAAGTAGCGATAAGATCATAAGAGATTCAAGATGAAGCAAAAGTAAATATAGTAAATTACTTTGCACAGGATACAAGCAATAGGAGACCTGAAATAAGGAATGCTACAACAGAGTAGGTATGACTTCAATAATCAGGCAGTAAATGAGTGTTACAGGTAGTCCTTAAATAGGGTGGAGACCAAATAGGAGGGGTTAGAGTTAAAGGTATACCACATCTCCCCCCCCTTCAAGGAAGCACCCCAGGGGTTTCCAAACTAGGTTTCTCACGATAGCGGCGATGAAAATTTTGTAGAAGACGGGGAGTGCGAAGATCAGAATGAAGCTGCCAAGAGTTATCCTCCGAACCATAACCTTTCCATTTCACAAGGTACTCCAACCTCCGCCTATGGATCCTAGAATCCAACACAGCTTCAACTTCATACTCCTCTCGATCATCAATGAGTATTGGAGGTGGTCGAGTCAAGGAGAGGGACTGAGGTGAAGGAAGATATGGCTTTAGCAAAGAGACATGAAAAGAGGGGTGAATCTTAAAATCCTGGGGAAGCTCTAATCTCACAGCATTGAGGTTGATTATTTTAGAAATCTTAAAAGGACCCAAGTATTGATTTGCTAGCTTTTTGCTAGGAACTGAAAGTTTAAGATTCTTCGTCGAGAGTAGTACTAAATCTCCAATCTGATAAGCCGGGCTAGCAGTGTGATGGGTATCATACAACCTTTTTTGATAATCTTTAGCTTCCGAAAGATGTTCTTTCAGGATGTTAAGTCTTTCTTGTAGAGTAGTCGCGAAATCCAATGCTGAGGGAGAGTTCACTTGTTGAGAGGACAAGGAAATGGTAGTAGGATGATATCCATAAGTAATGAAGAATGGGGATAGTTTAGTTGATGAAGAAGTAGTATTGTTGTAACAGAATTCTGCCAAAGGTAAATAAGATGACCAGTCATCCTGCAGATGAGATATATAGCAACGAAGATATTGTTCAAGGGTTTGGTTGAGTCGTTCTGTAAGGCCATTTGTCTGAGGGTGAAAAGCAGTTGAGTATTTTGAATCAATCTTGATTAGCTTACATAAGGATCTCCAAAAATTAGAGGTAAACTGCGTACCACGATCAGTTATAATAACTTTAGGCAGTCCATGTAAGCGAACTATGTTGTCTAGGAAAACGTGAGCTGTTGTGAAAGCTGTAGGGAGACCTTTTAGGGGAATGTAATGAGCCAGTCTTGTTAAATGGTCAATGACAACTAAAATAGTATTGTAATGGTGGGATTCAGGTAACTCGACAATAAAGTCCATTGATATGGTACTCCAGGGTTTGTCAGGAATAGGCAGAGGAGATAAAAGACCTGATGGTCTTTTGTGAGCTAACTTGTTTCTGGCACAGGTATCACAATGTTTTACGTAATTTGTAATATAGGTATCCATGAGTGGCCACCAATAATTTCTCCTGGTTAGGTCTATAGTTTTAGAAATACCTGGATGACCCGCTAGTGTCCCGTCATGGGTTTGTTTAAGAATAGAAGATCTAATTTGTTTGGGGATATATAGTTTAGAATTATGATAAAAAAGACCAGTATTGGAATCTTTTTGACAGTCTATTCCATGTGGTGGTTCATGTTTTAATTCTTTTAATATCTCCTCTTCTAAAGGTGTTAGTAAACCTATAATTTTTTCTTTTGGAATGATTTGGTTAATTTGATTATGAGTGTCTTGTTCATGTAGTCTAGAGAGAGCATCGGCTTTGGTATTCAAGTGTCCCGGTCTGTATGTTAAAAGAAAATTGAAACGATCGAAGAATATCGACCATCTTGCTTGCCTTGCAGACAAGGTCTTACTTGTTTTTAGAAATTCAAGATTTTTATGGTCGGTATAAATCTTAAAAGGTAGTTTAGAACCTTCTAATAAATGTCTCCAGTGATCTAGGGCACGTTTTATAGCTAGAAGTTCTTTATCTCCTATGCTATAGTTTTTCTCAGCGCTAGTCAACATTTTTGAATAGAAAGCAATAGGATGAATCTCAGTCTTGTTCTTATCTTGTTGTGATAAAACTGCACCGATACCTGAGTCGGATGCATCTACTTCAAGGATAAATTCTAAATCAAAGTCTGGCATAGCTAGAATGGGTGCTGTAGTAAAATATTCTTTAAATTTATTAAAGGCAAGACTAGCGGATTCTGTCCACTTAAATCTTTGTTTTTCACTAGTAAGTGTTGTTAATGGTTTAACGATTGAAGAGAAATTTTTTATAAACTTCCTATAAAAATTCGCAAAACCAATAAATCGTTGTACAGATTTTGTGGAAGTAGGAGTAGGCCAATTCAGAATTGCTGATACCTTCTCCAGATCCATTTGTATTTTGTTGGGACTGATGATATAACCCAAGAATTTTATTTCTGTGACATGAAAGGAACATTTTTCCAGTTTAGCATATAGTTTGTGTTCTTTTAAACGAGTTAATACCCAGCGTACATGTTTTTCATGTTCTTGTGGTGTTCTAGAATAAATTAAGATGTCGTCAAGGTATATTATGACACAAACGTCAATCAGGTCACGAAAGATCTCATTTATAAAAAACTGAAAAGTTGCCGGAGCATTACTCAGACCGAAAGGCATTACATTATATTGGAAAAGGCCATATCAGGTCCTGAATGCCGTTTTCCATTCGTGACCTTCTTTGATTCTAATCAAATTATAAGCTCCCTTTAAATCTAATTTGGTGTAAATAGTGGCACCAGTTAGACGTTCCAAAAGTTCAGGTATTAAAGGTAAAGGGTATCTGTTTTTTATTGTGATGTTATTTAATGCCCTATAATCAATAATAGGTCTTATGGTACCATCCTTGTTTCTTAATAGAAACATTCCTGCAGCTGCAGGGGATGTGGAGTGTGAAATAAATCCCTTACGTAAATTTTCGTCTAGGTAATTTCTTATATACTGGAGTTCCTCTTGAGAGAGAGGATAGATCTTACTATGAGGGATTTTGGAACCAGGTATTATATCGATAGGACAGTCAAATTCCCTATGGGGTGGAAGGTTTTCTGCCTCTTTTAAATTAAATACTTCTGCCAAATCCTGATAACACGAGGGTAAACCAATATCAAGTGACGCTATGGTTTGATGTGGGTAACAAGTGTTTAAGCAAAAAGCAGAATCTAATGTTACCTTATTTGAAACCCAATTTATGTGTGGGTTGTGTTTCTTCAACCAAGGATAGCCTAGGATGAGAGTATGCTGATGTATGGATATGAGATCAAAAGATAAATATTCAGTGTGTCCCTGCAATGATGTTACAAGCAGGGGAACAGTATGATGTGTAATAGGTCCTTGTTCTATTAATGAACCATCTATTAACTTAATAGACACAGGATTTTGTTTGCAAATAACAGGTATTCGATTTTTATTTACATAAGTGGAATCAATGTAATTTCCGGATGCTCCTGAATCAATTAATGCCTTGGTTTGGATATTTTTCTGGTCCCACTGTAAAGAAATGGACAAAGTCATGTGTGTATCATTAGCTATGCTGTAAATAAAGTCACTGGTTATTGTCTTACCATTCTTTTGTTTTTTCAACAAAGGACAAGTAGATACTACATGTTCTTTTTGAGCACAGTATAAACAGAGATTTTCCAACCTCCTTCTAATTTTTTCCTCTGGTGGCAGAGGTCCTCTAAGAACACCAATCTCCATAGGGGTAGCACTGCCATGAGCTCTGTCATGACTTGTTGTGACTTGGTAAGGTTTTCTGGATGGGGTATCATAAGAGGCCCTCTCTGCCCTCCTTTCTCTCAAACGACGATCTAAAGATGTACTTAATTTAATAAGACCCTCAAGGGTATCTGGGATCTCAAGACGGGAAAGTTCATCTTTGAGTGTTTCAGATAAACCTAAACGATATTGATTCCTCAAACTGATTTCATTCCACTGAGAGTCCTCTGCCCACATCCGAAACTCAGTGGTATAATATTTCACATTTCTCTTACCCTGTTTTAAAGACCTCAATCTCGTTTCAGCATTTATTTGAGTATTTGAGTCTTGATATAGACTAGTTAAAGCAGAAAAAAAATCCTGTAATGAATCCAGGATAGGGTTATTGTTTTCAAAAAACCTATTAGCCCAAGTCCTGGGTTCACCTTGTAGGAAAGATATTGTGGTACATACTTTAATCCGCTCAGTATGATAAGTCTTAGGTCTAAGAGAAAATAATAAGTTACAGGCATTCTTAAATTCCCTGAACTCAGAACGTTTCCCTGAAAAAGGTTGTGGATAATTAATATGAGGTTCAGGTGGATCATGAGGCTTTTGTGAAACAAAATCTTTAACTATAGTTTTAAGTGCAGCATTTTCAGTCTGCACTTCAGTCACTGCTCTTGCTAAATAATCAAGTTTAAGATAGACATTATTAAACTCCTTTTTTATTTCATTAGGATCCATAATGATAATTATTTCAAAAGACGGTTTTGGGCCTGATTATTATGTGGTATTCTGAGCTTTGTATTCCAGTAAACAAGCATTTGCACATTTGTTATAAAGGTTAGCCCTAAAATTAGAGCTTGTTGCTCTTTTTTGTAGTAATCATAAAACAACTTCTATGTAGCCTGATTAAACAATATGAGACATTTAATATATGATGAATTTATATATTAACTACTGACTTAGGTGTTAATAAACATAAGGATTTATTAATATAATACATATCTTATGTTCGATATATATATATATGTAAACGGAGGCCACAGATGAAAAAGAAATACTGACACGCTCAGAATCAGAAATGGTAGAAACAAATTGATCCTTTTTACTTCACGCAATCACACACAGCCTAAAATATTTACAAGTTCAGACATTCCACAGACACACAATGTTTGTTTATATTGGATGTTGCAGGTAATAGGATATGCCCAATAATTCAGAATGGTGACAAAAAACAAGCAGGTATGAAGTTTAAAGGCTTTAGCTTTGTTCGTGTACGTTACCACCTTGAGGACCGTGGTTATTCTGTTACCGCATTGGAAGATCTGTGTCTGGGACAGGCAGCGTGTGTGAAAGCGGCTTACTTCCGGGTAGCGGTAATAAAGTAGATCCGGCCGTTGAATGATCCAGACTCGGTAATGACAAAGTAGCGATAAGATCATAAGAGATTCAAGATGAAGCAAAAGTAAATATAGTAAATTACTTTGCACAGGATACAAGCAATAGGAGACCTGAAATAAGGAATGCTACAACAGAGTAGGTATGACTTCAATAATCAGGCAGTAAATGAGTGTTACAGGTAGTCCTTAAATAGGGTGGAGACCAAATAGGAGGGGTTAGAGTTA
Source organism: Bombina bombina (assembly GCF_027579735.1). NCBI lineage: Eukaryota > Metazoa > Chordata > Amphibia > Anura > Bombinatoridae > Bombina > Bombina bombina. Next base: position 231,780,754 of record NC_069506.1, on the reverse strand, counting down.
AAGGTATACCACACGCATCTTCTGTGTAATATATAAATATGCAAGCACCAACCTGTTATACTATAAGCTAAAGAGATATAGTAATTTACTCGTACTCTCATATGGTTAGTTCTCCTGAACATCTCCCTCCTTTCACATATTATACAAGACGAGAGGTCCATTAACTTAGAGTACAACGGATAACCGATTTTCTTACCATATTGCACATATCAGACTACTCCCCCTAGATACAATATCTCTAGGCAGCCCCTTCCTAGGTTTTATATATAATATACTTAAAGACCAAAAAGCTAGACCAGAATCCCACCCTGGTAGGCTTCACCCCCCCTTCCCCCCCCATCTCCACCTTTCTCCTCCCCCTCTCCCCTTTCACCCCTATCAGCCTGACCATATATATACAACTACCTTCTGATAATTAAAATATGTATGACTAAAAATCCTACTAAATAGAAAAGATAGGGAAGGTATCTCCCCTCACCCTTTCCCACTCTGTATATCAGGGTGGGTCATACCCAATATCCTTTTTCAGTCTGTGTCCAGTGGAGACAACAATCCCTGAGGGGAGATACATATTACAGCCCTTACTCATAGTGGTTTTAACATAAATGTCATAAGCTTGTTAATATTATGGGTCAAAATGTAGATGTTTTATATATATATTTATGTCTGTATTAATTTGCTTATGATCTCAACTCAGTATTTCTAGTTACATTTTACCTTTCATCCACAGAAGTTACAGTGTTTATATTTCACTGAAGAAATTTCTACTACAGTTAATATTTATTTAGTTTAACATGGGGGCAGTCACATTATATGATCCAAACTGTTATATACCTATAGACAGAGGTTCTGTTTACTAAAACTAAAAATTGCATGCCCGGAGTGTTCCGTTGCAAGTCCAGTCAACAAGAGATGATTCCTGCAGGTTTGCTCACATTTTATATTTTGATTAGTTATGCAGTTTTCAGAGATACTTCAGGGCAAAACTACTTACCATCTACCTTAATTTTGGATATTTATATTATGCTTCAGTCATAGCCTTCCATTAGCTTTACACATTTGAGATATCTAGTATTTCTCCCTGATATTCTACATATGGTTGACACAATGGGGGGTAGTTATCAAGCCGTCAACCTCAAATACGCTGCGGTATTTGTGGCGAGGCTGATTTGCCTTAGTTATCAAAGGCTACAGACTGGCAAAAGTAGAATTTTGTGACGTAAACTTCGATCCGCCGGACTCAGTCCGACACAGATCGATTCTTACGTCACTCCAGATGTTCCGCACACAAGTGCGGCACAATCTGACTACTTTTGCTAGTTATCAAAAAAGTAGCAGGCACGCTCGGCACTTTTACGGCCCAGCGTACCTGGTTTTCAATCCGCCACCCTGGAGGCGGTGGATCCCATAGGAATCAATGGGAGTCTGACCATAGCGAAAGTACAAGTTCGCTGCTGCCAGATATCCCATTGATTTCTATGGGAGCTGTCTACACCTAACACCCTAACATGTACCCCAAGTCTAAACACCTCTAATCTTCCCCCCTACACCGCCGCAACTAAATAAAATGATTAACCCCTAAACCGCCGCTCACGGAGCCCACCGCAAGCTACTCTATACATATTAACCCCTAAACTGCCGCTCCCAGAGCCCACCGCAACTATAATAAGTGTATTAACCCCTAAACCGCCGCTCCCGGAGCCCACCACAAGCTACTCTATACCTATTAACCCCTAAACCACCGCTCCCTGACCCTGCCACAACCTATATGAAATTTATTAACCCCTATCCTGCCCCCCCCTACACCGTCGCCACCTATAATAAATTTATTAACCCCTATCCTGCCCTCCACTACACCGCCGCTACTGTAATAAAATTATTAACCCCTAAACCTAAGTCTAACACTAACCCTAACACCCCCCTAACTTAAATATTAATTAAATAAATCTAAATAATATTTCTATTATTAACTAAGTTAATCCTATTTAAAACTAAATACTTACCTATAAAATAAACCCTAATATAGCTACAATATAAATAATAATTATATTGTAGCTATCTTAGGATTTATTTTTATTTTACAGGCACCTTTCAATTTATTTTAACTAGGTACAATAGCTATTAAATAGTTATTAACAAATAGTTATTAACAATTACAAAAAATAAAAAAAGCTAAGTTACAAAAAATAAAAAAAATAAGTTACAAACATTTAAAAAAATATTACAACAATTTTAAGCTACTTACACCTAATCTAAGCCCCCTAATAAAATAACAAACCCCCCAAAATAAAAAAATGCCCTACCCTATTCTACATTAAAAAAGTTCAAAGCTCTTTTACCTTACCAGCCCTTAAAAGGGCCTTTTGTGGGGGCATGCCCCAAAGAGTTCAGCTCTTTTGCCTGTAAAAGAAAAATACAACCCCCCAACATTAAAACCCACCACCCACATACCCCTAATCTAACCCAAACCCCCCTTAAAATAACCTAACATTAATCCCCTGAAGATCATCCTACCTTTAGTCGTCTTCACTCAGCCGAGCCACCGATGGATCATTCTATTGGCTGATCGGAACAGCCAATAGAATGCGAACTCAATCTGATTGGCTGATTGGATCAGCCAATCGGATTGAACTTGAATCTGATTGGCTGAGAATCCTATCAGCCAATCGGAATTGAAGGGACGCCATCTTGGATGACGTCCCTTAAAGGAGCCTTCATTCATCGGTAGTCCGTCGGGAAAGAAGGATGTTCCGCGTCGGCGGGATGAAGATTCAAGACCCGGCTTCGAAGATGACCTCGCCCGGATAGATGACTTCTTCATCGCCTCTTGGAAGATGACCTCGCCCGGATGGAAGATTTCTTCAGCGCCGCTTGGAGGATCACTTCATCGGATGGAAGTTTTCTTCAGCGCCCCTTGGATGATCACTTCTGCCGGTCCGGATGTCCTCTTCAGTTCCATCGGTGGCTCGGCTGAGTGAAGACGACTAAAGGTAGGATGATCTTCAGGGGATTAGTGTTAGGTTATTTTAAGGGGGGTTTGGGTTAGATTAGGGGTATGTGGGTGGTGGGTTTTAATGTTGGGGGGGGTTGTATTTTTCTTTTACAGGCAAAAGAGCTGAACTCTTTGGGGCATGCCCCCACAAAAGGCCCTTTTAAGGGCTGGTAAGGTAAAAGAGCTTTGAACTTTTTTAATGTAGAATAGGGTAGGGCATTTTTTTTATTTTGGGGGGTTTGTTATTTTATTAGGGGGCTTAGATTAGGTGTAAGTATCTTAAAATTGTTGTAATATTTTTTTTAAATGTTTGTAACTTATTTTTTTTATTTTTTGTACTTTAGTTAGTTTATGTAATTGTATTTAATTGTAGTTATTTGTAGGTAGTTTATTTAATTTATTTAATGATAGTGTAGTGTTTGGTTTAATTGTAACTTATGTTAGGATTTATTTTACAGGTAATTTTGTATTTCTTGTAGCTAGGTAGTTATTAAATAGTTAATAACTATTTAATAACTATTCTAACTAGCTAAAATAAATACAAAGTTACCTGTAAAATAAATATAAATCCTAAGATAGCTACAATGTAATTATTAATTACATTGTAGCTATCTTAGGGTTTATTTTACAGGTAAGTATTTAGTTTTAAAAAGGAATAATTTATTAAAGTATAGTGTAGTGTTAGGTGTAATTGTAACTTAGGTTAGTTTTTATTTTACCGGTAAATTTCTCTTTATTTTAGCTAGGTAAGCTATTAAATAGTTAATAACTATTTAATAGCTATTGTACCTAGTTAAAATAAATTGAAAGGTGCCTGTAAAATAAAAATAAATCCTAAGATAGCTAGAATATAATTATTATTTATATTGTAGCTATATTAGGGTTTATTTTATAGGTAAGTATTTAGTTTTAAATAGGATTAACTTACGGCTAGATTTAGAGTTTTGTCAGTAAGGACCCGCGTAGCTAACGCCGGCTTTTTTCTGGCCGCACCATAAAAATAACTCTGGTATTGAGAGCCCACATAAAGGCTGCGTTAGGCTCCAAAAAAGGAGCGTAGAGCATATTTAACGCAGCTTCAACTCTCGATACCAGAGTTGCTTACGGACGCGGCCAGCCTCAAAAACGTGCTCATGCACGATTCCCCCATAGGAAACAATGGGGCTGTTTGAGCTGAAAAAAAAACTAACACCTGCAAAAAAGCCGCGTTCAGCTCCTAACGCAGCCCCATTGTTTGCTATGCGGAAACACTTCCTACGTCTGCACCTAACACTCTAACATGTACCCCGAGTCTAAACACCCCTAACCTTACACTTATTAACCCCTAATCTGCCGCCCCCGCTATCGCTGACCCCTGCATATTATTATTAACCTCTAATCTGCCGCTCCGTAAACCGCCGCTACTTACATTATCCCTATGTACCCCTAATTTTCTGCCCCTAACATCGCCGACCCCTATATTATATTTATTAACCTCTAATCTGCCCCCCTCAACGTCGCCTCCACCTGCCTACACTTATTAACCCCTAATCTGCCGACCGGACTTGAGCGCTACTATAATAAATGTATTAACCCCTAAAGCTAAGTCTAACCCTAACACTAACACCCCCCTAAGTTAAATATAATTTTAATCTAACGAAATTAATTATCTCTTATTAAATAAATTATTCCTATTTAAAGCTAAATACTTACCTGTAAAATAAATCCTAATATAGCTACAATATAAATTATAATTATATTATAGCTATTTTAGGATTAATATTTATTTTACAGGTAACTTTGTAATTATTTTAACCAGGTACAATAGCTATTAAATAGTTAAGAACTATTTAATAGTTACCTAGTTAAAATAATAACAAAATTACCTGTAAAATAAATCCTAACCTAAGTTAAAATTAAACCTAACACTACACTATCATTAAATTAATTAAATAAAATATCGACAATTACCTACAATTAAACCTAACACTACACTATCAATACATTAATTAAATACAATATCTACAAATAACTACAATGAAATAAACTAACTAAAGTACAAGAAATAAAAAAGAACTAAGTTACAAAAAATAAAAAAAATATTTACAAACATAAGGAAAATCTTACAACAATTTTAAACTAATTACACCTAAATCTTACAACAATTTTAAACTAATTACACCTACTCTAAGCCCCCTAATAAAATAACAAAGCCCCCCAAAATAAAAAAAGCCCTACCCTATTCTAAATTACTAAAGTTCAAAGCTCTTTTACCTTACCAGCCCTGAACAGGGCCCTTTGCAGGGCATGCCCCAAAGAATTCAGCTCTTTTGCCTGTAAAAAAAACACATACAATACCCCCCCCCAACATTACAACCCACCACCCACATACCCCTAATCTAACCCAAACCCCCCTTAAATAAACCTAACACTAAGCCCCTGAAGATCTTCCTACCTTGTCTTCACCTCACCGGGTATCACACCGATCCGTCCTGGCTCCGATATCTTCATCCAACCCTAGACATCCATCATCCGATGGCTGAAGAAGTCCAGAAGAGGGTCCAAAGTCTTCATCCTATCTGGGAAGAAGAGTGTTACGGTACCAACAGTGTACCAAGGGTTACTACCAGATGAACAATGTCCTGCATTCAGAATCAGCACTTCACAACCTTGATCAGTTTCCCTGCAAACATGAGACCAAGCTCCACATTTCAGGTTTAAAACAGAATGACTACTTTATTTGAAGCCAGCACATAGATTTATACACCCTGGCTTCAGGTTACAGAGGGCATTGGTTTAACAGTAAAGCAAACATATGAACAATGCATCAAACCTTTAACAATTGTCTATTCACAGGTAAAACAGATTAAAACATTGAGTTAATTTACTGGGAAAGAACGTTTACTCAGACAATCTGATATTGGCCAGTCTAGTTAACATAATCACACAAAACACAATCAGTTTACCCAGACAGACTCCTGAGACACAATCAGATCTGAAACATACATAGAATACATCTTATTACAGAATATAGGAACAGTTCTTATTAGCTATAAAGTCTTTTATGCCCACTTGGTTTATAGAGTCACAATTGCTCCCAAAAGGTGCACTCACACCCTGTACCCATCCTGTATTTATGGATACAGGGTGACATAGACATAAGACAGAGTTATGAAAGTACATGGGGTGTCCAGCATATAAAATTCCATATTTCCATGCAGTCTCTGGGTATCCTTAAGCCCATGTACCTCCAGCCCAAAGAATGTTCCATAACAGGCCCTCCAATGTACAGTGGCGAGATTGGTTTCGTCACATCTCTCCCCTTTTCCAAACAGACTAACAGGGTATCTGACCTCCTGCCGGTCAGTGCCCTGGTTAGTCCAGCAACCCACCCTTAAAACACAATTAGTAGTACAGCCCACCCACAATAAATGGTTACTACACCTGAGTACGGGGAAAACTTGTCCATGTCCAGGTGCCTCACCACAGCTGGGTGGGGGACTGGCATGCTGAATTGGTGGGTTGCGAGGTGGGCAGAGACCAGCTGTACTCTGCCCGGGTGCCAGCACTACCATGGAAGTAGCCTGGTGGGAGCCTGGTTGCTGGAGGGGGAGACTGATCATCTCCCCTTTGGCTAAACAGCCCTGTTGCTGGGGGACAGGACCAGCTGTCCCTACCCCCTGTGCTGTAAGGGCAGAGACCACAGTCCCATCTGCACAGTTGTGGGGCTTACTGTCTCCCCCTGATGCGTTAAGCTGCCGCTGGGGAATGGAGTCTGGGCTCCCAATTCCCTGTATATCATTCTGCTGCTGGGGGACAGGACCAACTGTCTCTGCCCCCTGTAACTCAGCCTGCCACTGGGGAATGGAGTCTGGGCTCCCAATTCCCTGCAGGACCGGTGGAGAGACCTCGGTCCCATCTCCCCCGGCCACCTGGGGTCCTTCCCAGCAAATCTCCACAACATCCTCCCAGCTGAATGGGTCTGGATCTGGGTCTCCCACCTTGCTGTCCTGCTGAGCCCTCCCAATGTAGTGGAAGAGATCTCGGTAGTCCTGCTCCAGTTCCCACTCCAGGGCTGCTAAGTGAGCCAGGTCTGGCTCTACTTCATGGGGGTCAGCCCAGTCATGCCTAGCCTCCCTCTCATAGAAAATGTCCTGAAGTCTGATCTGCGCAGGGCTCCCAAAGTCAGGCTCTGCAAAGGACTCCCATAACAAGCCAGGACCATCAAACTCCTCTCCCTCTGGTTTGTCATGCTCAGCTGTCCAGGGTATATACTGTGCCATATACCACCAGAGCGCCTGGTAGGCATCCTCCAGCCATAGCTCCTGCCATACCCGGTGCTCTAGTGCCTTCACCCATTCCTCCAGGGGCTGCTCTCCCAGGAAGGGCATCCGCAGGGCCACTTGCTTCTGCAACCGCTGCTCTTCACTGGGGAGACTCTTACCCTGCTGGTATTGTACATTATCCAGGGCCTGGTACCAGATGCCTTTCCTTAATGCATCCCGGCCATCCAGGTCCTCCTCCTCATATAACATTGCTGGTTCCATTCTGTTGCTTTTAGGGTCGCTGTACTGGGACATGCGTTGCCCCCAACTTGTAAATCCACGGAATGGTGTCTCCTGTAGCTGTCCTTCTGGCTGTAGGATCAATCCCGTCGCTTGCCACCAATGTTACGGTACCAACAGTGTACCAAGGGTTACTACCAGATGAACAATGTCCTGCATACAGAATCAGCACTTCACAACCTTGATCAGTTTCCCTGCAAACATGAGACCAAGCTCCACATTTCAGGTTTAAAACAGAATGACTACTTTATTTGAAGGCAGCACACAGATTTATACACCCTGGCTTCAGGTTACAGAGGGCATTGGTTTAACAGTAAAGCAAACATATGAACAATGCATCAAACCTTTAACAATTGTCTATTCACAGGTAAAACAGATTAACACATTAAGTTAATTTACTGGGAAAGAACGTTTACTCAGACAATCTGATATTGGCCAGTCTAGTTAACATAATCACACAAAACACAATCAGTTTACCCAGACAGACTCCTGAGACACAATCAGATCTGAAACATACATAGAATACATCTTATTACAGAATATAGGAACAGTTCTTATTAGCTATAAAGTCTTTTATGCCCACTTGGTTTATAGAGTCACAATTGCTCCCAAAAGGTGCACTCACACCCTTTACCCATCCTGTATTTATGGATACAGGGTGACATAGACATAAGACAGAGTTATGAAAGTACATGGGGTGTCCAGCATATAAAATTCCATATTTCCATGCAGTCTCTGGGTATCCTTAAGCCCATGTACCTCCAGCCCAAAGAATGTTCCATAACAGGCCCTCCAATGTACAGTGGCGAGATTGGTTTCGTCACAAAGAGTAGATCCGGACCGGCAACCATCTTCTTCCAAGCGGAATCTTCGATCTTCTTCCATCCGGTGCGGAGCGGGTCCATGTTGAAGCAGCCAACGCGGATCCATCCTCTTCTTCCGGCGTCTCCCGACGAATGACGGTTCCTTTAAGGGACGTCATCCAAGATGGCGTCCCTCAAATTCCGATTGGCTGATAGGATTCTATCAGCCAATCGGAATTAAGGTAGGAATATTCTGATTGGCTGATGGAATCAGCCAATCAGAATCAAGTTCAATCCGATTGGCTGATCCAATCAGCCAATCAGATTGAGCTCGCATTCTATTGGCTGTTCCGATCAGCCAATAGAATGCGAGCTCAATCTGATTGGCTGATTGGATCAGCCAATCGGATTGATCTTGATTCTGATTGGCTGATTCCATCAGCCAATCAGAATATTCCTACCTTAATTCCGATTGGCTGATAGAATCCTATCAGCCAATCGGAATTCGAGGGATGCCATCTTGGATGACGTCCCTTAAAGGAACCGTCATTCTTCAGTTGGACGTCGCCGGATGAAGATGGGTCCGCTGTGGAGGTCTTCAGGATGGAGCCGGTCCTCATCGGATGAAGATAGAAGATGCCGCTTGGAAGATGATGGTTGCCGGTCCGGATCTACTCTTCTTCCCGGATAGGATGAAGACTTTGGAGCCTCTTCTGGACCTCTTCAGCCGCCGGAAGATGGATCGCCAGCCCTCCGCTTGGGTTGGATGAAGATTTTGGAGCCAGGACAGATCGGTGAACCTGGTATGGTGAAGACAAGGTAGGATGATCTTCAGGGGCTTAGTGTTAGGTTTATTTAAGGGGAGTTTGGGTTAGATTAGGGGTATGTGGGTGGTGGGTTGTAATGTTGGGGGGGGGTATTGTATGTTTTTTTTTACAGGCAAAAGAGCTGAACTTCTTGGGGCATGCCCCGCAAAGGGCCCTGTTCAGGGCTGGTAAGGTAAAAGAGCTTTGAACTTTAGTAATTTAGAATAGGGTAGGGCATTTTTTTATTTTGGGGGGCTTTGTTATTTTATTAGGGGGCTTAGAGTAGGTGTAATTAGTTTAAAATTGTTGTAATATTTTTCTTATGTTTGTAAATATTTTTTTATTTTTTGTAACTTAGTCCTTTTTTATTTTTTGTACTTTAGTTAGTTTATTTCATTGTAGTTATTTGTAGGTATTGTATTTAATTTATTTATTGATAGTGTAGTGTTAGGTTTAATTGTAGGTAATTGTAGGTATTTTATTTAATTAATTTATTGATAGTGTAGTGTTAGGTTTAATTGTAACTTAGGTTAGGATTTATTTTACAGGTAAATTTGTAATTATTTTAACTATTTTAGCTATTAAATCGTTCTTAACTATTTAATAGCTATTGTACCTGGTTAAAATAAATACAAAGTTACCTGTAAAATAAATATTAATCCTAAAATAGCTATAATATAATTATAATTTATGTTGTAGCTATATTAGGATTTATTTTACAGGTAAGTATTTAGCTTTAAATAGGAATAATTTATTTAATAAGAGTGAATTAATTTCGTTAGATTAAAATTATATTTAATTTAGGGGGGTGTTAGTGTTAGACTTAGCTTTAGGGGTTAATACATTTATTAGAATAGCGGTGAGATTCGGTCGGCAGATTAGGGGTTAATAATTGAAGTTAGGTGTCGGCGATGTTAGGGAGGGCAGGTTAGGGGTTAATAAATATAATATAGGGGTCGGCGGTTTTAGGGGCAGCAGATTAGGGGTACATATCTATAATGTAGCTGGCGGCTCTTTGCGGTGGGCAGATTAGGGGTTAATAAGTGTAGGTAGCTGGCGGCGACATTGTGGGGGGCAGATTAGGGGTTAATAAATATAATATAGGGGTCGGCGGTGTTAGGGGCAGCAGATTAGGGGTACATAAGGATAACGTAGGTGGCGGTCGGCAGATTAGGGGTTAAAAAAATGTAATCGAGTTGCGGCGATGTGGGGGGACCTCGGTTTAGGGGTACATAGGTAGTTTATGGGTGTTAGTGTACTTTAGAGCACAGTAGTTAAGAGCTTTATGAACCGGCGTTAGCCCAGAAAGCTCTTAACTACTGACTTTTTTCTGCGGCTGGAGTTTTGTCGTTAGATTTCTAACGCTCACTTCAGACACGACTCTAAATACCGGAGTTAGAAAAATCCCATTGAAAAGATAGGATACGCAATTTACGTAAGGGGATCTGCGGTATGGAAAAGTCGCGGCTGAAAAGTGAGCGTTAGACCCTTTTTTGAGTGACTCCAAATACCGGAGGTAGCCTAAAACCAGCGTTAGGAGCCTCTAAGGCTGGTTTTCACGGCTACCGCCAAACTCTAAATCTAGGCCTTAGTTAATAATAGAAACATTATTTAGATTTATTTAATTAATATTTAAGTTAGGGGGGTGTTAGGGTTAGTGTTAGACTTAGGTTTAGGGGTTAATAATTTTATTACAGTGGCGGCGGTGTAGTGGGGAGCAGGATAGGGGTTAATAAATTTATTATAGGTGGCGACGGTGTAGGGGGGGCAGGATAGGGGTTAATAAATTTCATATAGGTTGCGGCGGGTTCAGGGAGCGGCGGTTTAGGGGTTAAACTATTTATTTATTTGCGGCGAGGTGTGGGATCAGCAGGATAGGGGTTAATAACTTTATTATAGAGGACGACGGTATAGGGGGGGCAGGATAGGGGCTACTAGGTATACTGTAGGTGGCAGCGGTGTCCGGGAGCGGCGGTTTAGGGGTTAATACATTTATAAGACTTGCGGCGGGGTCTAGGAGCGGCGGTTTAGGGGTTAATACATTTCTAAGACTTGTGGCAGGGTCTAGGAGTGGCGGTTTAGGGGTTAGTAACTTTATTTAGTTGCGGGGGGCTCTGGGGGCGCCGGTATAGGGGGTAGAACAGTGTAGTTTAGTGTGAGTGCTTAGTGACAGGCTAGCAAGAAAGCTGTCAAACATCGGATGAGTGATAGCTCTCACAGTCCACTGCTCATCGCCCCACGGCTTTTTGACAGCTTTATTTGATAACTTAGGCGTATTTTTTCAGGTCCGCGGCGGCGAAGGTAGGCGAGCTTAGGCGGGCGTATTGGGCCGGCGAAGGCAGGAAAGTTGACACGTTGATAACTACCCCCCAATGCAGCGGCTAGGAATACTCTCACTCCTATAATATATAATGTTAGTCTTACTTATAACACAGGACAGATGGGTAAAGTATCTCCCCTCACCCTTTCCCACTTTGTCAGTCAGAGTGGGTTATATCCAATATCCCTTTTCCGTCTTCGTCCAGTGGTGACATTAACCCCTGAGGGGAGATACAGCATATATTCAGTACCCGTATTGTGTTACCGGAGATGAGGTTGGGGGGCTAATTGAAGTAATATGGAAACTAATCTAATATTTACATCTGTGCATTATACAGCAGCTTTGCCTTATTTATGTTATCTATTTCACTTAAGCTAAAATTATCTAGTCATTCAGGACAGTTTTACTTATTAAGAGAAAGAGGTTTTCAAAGGCCAGAATCTGATACTGTACTATAGCTCTCTACTCCTTTGTTCTATTCACTGCCCATAAGCTCCCTTATTTTAACACTATACTAATATGATTGCCCCCTCGTAACTCATAATTCATAACTTATATTACACTATTTTCCCCAATACCACTGGGGCCTATAAGATTCACTATCTCACTAAGAAAATTAGACATGCATATGTCCTGCTAAACATCTAGCACTCTTCCCACCCCCCACCCCCACCCTCTCCCCCTCCCTTATACATCACACAATACGTTGTTTCACTAGAACCTTGACACCTCTTTTTTTCTCTCTTTGGGACTGCTATTAAGCAATGTTTACCCGCTGAAGTCAGTCAAACGGGGATACCCTATTTGAGGGTCTCCCAAATGTTTAAGATTAAGGTGTCAAAAAACATTTGGACTATGATATGTATTAGAACAATGTTATTGTAATTTTGTATTTATGTTTTTCTTATGGTTATCATTATTATATTTCTGCTGCCTATAACAATTGGTTCAATCTTGATCCATCGCATTAACCATTGTTCATATGCTCATATTTAAGAAAATGAGATTCTTAAAAGATCTGCATAACATGTAGTCTTCATATATATTTATGCTCATGTTGATATGCAATTTATTGTGTGGAAACAAAGATTTATCCATCAGATTTGAGTTGCTAACTGTAATCTATTCATCATGCCTGTATCGCAACTTACTATTTTGTACTACTTCTTTGTTGTAACTTTGTTCAGAATCTCAATAAAAGAAATATTTTTTTTTAAAAAAATAAACCCTAAGCTAGCTACAATGTAACTATTAGTTGGCAACCCTAGCATCATATTGAGCCTTCCGAACATAGGAACACCATGGAGGCAAGCACCTTAAATCATCTTCAGTCTTTAGAATGTTTTATGGGCATAAAAAAAATTGTCTGTCGGCATACCCACCCATTTTTATGGGCATACAAGAGAGACCTAGAGGTAATTACGTTATACTAATCTACTTCAGGCTTTACAATAGTGGTATAAGGGTATAAAGGAATAACCTGTTGGAAATCATATTATAAAATCCCACTATTTACATAGTATATGGTTTATAGGAATAAATTGAGAGTATATCACATAAACCTAAACCATGCAGGATGATGTAGGAATCCAGACGTGGGCCCATTGCTCAGTGTGCCTAAAGGGATATGGCTGCACCTCACTGACGAGGCCCAGACTAGGCCAAAACTTACGTCTGGGGTTTTGCTGTTTCTCTCATTCAGAGAGGGATTGCCTGGTATTTCAGGGCTGGACTGTACTGTTAAGTCAGGATCAGACTGATATGCTACAGGAAAGTTCTTCTCTGTGAAAGGCACATGTTGAGCAAAAGGAGGCTGCTTCTTGGGTGGTAACTATCAATAGAACAGGCTATTATGCTATTGTTCATTCCCAGGTTGAGCGCTTCTTTCTTTTTATTTATGCAAATTATGACTCTTAGGAAAGTCTCCCTAAGTGTGATGCAGGAATCCAGATGTGGACCAATTGCTCAGTGTGCCTAGAGGGATATGGCTGCACCTCACTGACGAGGCCCACACTAGGCCAAAATGTACGTCTGGGGTTTTGCTGTTTCTCTCGTTCAGAGAATGATTGCCTGTTATTTCGGGGTTGGACTGTACTGTTAAGACAGGATCAGACTGATATGCTACAGGAAAGTTCTTCTCTGTGAAAGGCACATGTTGAGCAAAAAGAGGCTGCTTCTTGGGTGGTTATTATGCTATTGTTCATTCCCAGATTGAGCGCTTCTCTCTTTTTATTTAATTTCATTGCTGTTTGGTTTCATCTGAAGTAGGTAGAAGCGAGGACCAGTCTGGCTTATAACATTGCTGCAGACAATTATACACAGAATGTTATTCAAAGGGTGACTGTATAATGCTCATATATTCATAATATTTTCTGATGCAACTTATTTTGTTTATGAGGTAATATATTCCCTATATGAGGTAATATATTCCCTAATATATTCCCTATAAGACACACAAACACACAGATATACCATCCATAAACGTCAACTCACCCGGGTCACCCCTGTTTTACTGATAACTATGTGGACTTAAGTGGTTGGATGTGCACCAATACTTTTTGTTCTTTTGTAATTATTTTGGTCACTTTGGTAGCACTAACACAATGTGTGTGCTAAGATATAAAAGGTTTTTTTTGTGGTGTGCTTAACCAAACCCCCTTGTTGTTGTATTTCTTGAATAGGGAGCTGACCAAATCCCCTTTGGTTAATGCATACCACCCAGCCCAGGTGTGTTCCAGACAATGTGATTGTGGTATACATATAAAGCTAGGGAGTTTCTTTCTGTGCAGACATGATTTAAGGCATAGCACTGCAGTGTGGGAATTCTGTATTTGAATATTAGAATCGAATGATTCAGCCCAGCAAAGCTAAACTGATTAGTGTTAGGACTAGTCTATTGTGGGACACCTTGTAAGTGGTGACTGGCTTAGCAGAATATGGCCATATTGTGTGACTAAGATCCCATCTTTATTTAAAGATATAAAAGCATATTTAACAGGCAAAATCTTTTTGCAGCATAAATATATGTTAATAATATTGTGAGATATTGATCCCAATTTTATTTGAACTATTTTAAGAATATTTAGCATACAAAAGTATATATAAATATGCTATAAATATGTGGACTTAAGTGGTTGGATGTTCACCAATACTTTTTGTTGTTTTTTACTGATACTCTCCTCACAGTGCGGGTCTTCTTGCTGACGTGACATCATGCTCATGATCACGTAACGTCCGACAGTCTCACAGCACGCATTGATCAGGAAGCAAGCTGTGTCTGCTGTCTGCTAGACTAGTAGTGCTTTAACAATACATTAATTGAACAATACTGCTATTACCTATTCCAGATACCACAAACAGACAGCCTAATCAGGTGCACTGCTACAGCTATGTTGGAAAGACAGATGAACAGTGCACAACTTAAAATGCTCCTAATAAGACCTGCTTCAACAATTTTGAGTCATGCTTTGATGGGAAAGTCTCCGTAACCATTGGTAGAACCTCCTTTACTTAGGTGTTGAGAGAGCATATAAAGTTTACTCTTTCACATAATCTCAGAAATGTACTCTAATTTTTCTTTAAATTAAAATCAAGATACTAGAAGCGCTGAGGTTCTTAGATGTTGTCTGATAATGGCAATGTATATCCTTCAAACACACTCATTAAAGTGATTGTAAACTTAAGCTATAGAGGCCTATTTATCAAGCTGTCAACCGTAAATACGATGGAATTCCACAGCGTAATTGTGGTGAGCCTGATTCGACCTAGTTTTCAAAGCCTACAGACTGGGAAAAGTTGAAATTTGTGACATAACATATGATCCACCGGTCTCAATCCAACACAGATCGATGCTTACGTCATTACAGATGTTCCGAATACAAATTCGGCACTATCTGACAACTTTTGCAAGTTATCAAATTTCTAACAGGTACGCTCGCCACTACTCCTGCCCAGCGTACCTGGTTTTCAATCCGCCACCCTGGAGACAGCAGATTCCATAGGAATCAATGGGAGTCTGAAAGCAGCGAAAGCTTATGTTTGATGCTGCCAGATATCCCATTGATTTCTATGGTAGAAAACAGGTAACGTTTAAACCTAACACCCTAATATAAGCCCCGAGTCTAAACGCCCCTAATCTGATGCCGCGACATTACCGCAACATAAATAAAGTTATTAACCACTATCCCGCCTCTCCCCGACACCGCTGCAACTAAATAAATGTATTAACCCTTATCCCGCCGCTCCCGGAGTCCCCCGCAACTAAATAAATGTATTAAAACCCCTATCCCGCCGCCCCCAGACCCCGCCGCAACTAAATAAATGTATTAACCCCTATCCCGCAGCTCCCGGAGCCCGCCGCAACTGTAATACAATTATTAACCCCTAAACCCCTGGCCTCCCACATCACTACCACTAACTAAACCTTTTAACCCCTAAACCGCCAGCCCCCCACATCGCCATAAACTAAATTAAGCTATTAACCCCTAAACCTAACAACCCACTAACTTTACATTAAATATTAACTCATTCCTATCTTATAATAAATTAAAACTTACCTTTAGATGTAAAATAAACTATATTAAACTATTAATTAACCTACCCTAACTATTATACTAAACTTTAAACTAACTATTAAACTAAACATTAAACTAACAATTAAATTAACTATATAACATATTTAAAAACCTAACCCTACTCAAGTTATTTAAATCTAATATTACAAATTAGTAAATTACAAAAAAAATAACTAAGTTACAGAAAAAAAAACATTAAGTTACAAAAAATAAAAAACCACAGTATCAAAAATATAAAACAATTGCACCGAATCTAATAGCCCTATCAAAATAAAAAAGACCCCCAAAATAAAAAACCCTAGCCTACACTAAACTACCAATGGCCCTTAAAAGGGCCTTTTGCGGGGCATTGCCCTAAAGAAATCAGCACTTTTACCTGTAAAAAAAAAAAAATACAAATATCCCCCCAACAGTAAAACCTACCACCCAACCAACCAACCCCCCCAAATAAAACCCTATCTAAAAAAAAACTAAGCTCCCCATTGCCCTGAAAAGCGCATTTGTATGGGTATTGCCCTTAAAAGGGCATTTAGCTCTTTTACTGCCCAAAGTCTCTAACCTAAAAATAAAATCCACCCAATAAACCCTTAAAAAAAAAACTAACACTAACCCCCGAAGATCCACTTAAAGTTTTCAAAGGCCGGCCATCCATCATCATCCAAGCGGCAGAAGTCTTTATCGAAGCCGGCAGAAGTCTTCATCCAAGCAGGCCTAAGTCTTCACCCAAGCGGGAAGAAGTCTTCATCCAGACGGCATCTTCTATCTTCATCCACCCGGCGTGGAGCGACTCTATCTTCAAGACATCCGGCGCAGAGCATCCTCTTCTTACGATGGTCAACAAAGAATGAAGTTTCCCTTTAAGGTACGTCATCCAAGATGGTGTCCCTTACATTCTGATTGGCTGATAGAATTCTATCAGCCAATAGGAATTAAAGGGGAAAAAAATCCTATTGGCTGTTGCAATCAGCCAATAGGATTGAGCTTTCATCCTATTGGCTGATCCAATCAGCCAATAGGAATGAGCTTGCATTATATTGGCTATTCCAATAAGCCAATAGGATGCAAGCTCAATAATATTGGCTGATTGCAACAGCCAATAGGATTTTTTCCTCTTTAATTCCTATTGCCAATCGGAATGTAAGCAATGCCATCTCGGATAACGTACCTTAAAGGGAAACTTCATTCTTCGTTGACCATCCTAAGAAGAGGATGCTCTGCGCTGGATGTCTTAAAGATGGAGCCGCTCCACGCCGGATGGATGAAGGTAGAAGATGCCGTCTGGATGAAGACTTCTGCCCGCTTGGATGAAGACTTCGGACCGCTTGGATGAAGACTTCTGCCGGCTTCGATGAGGACGTCTGCCGCTTGGATGAGGATGGATGTCTGGTCTTCTAAAACTGTAAGTGGATCATCGGTGGTTAGTGTTAGGTTTTTTTAAGGGTTTATTTGGGTGGATTTTATTTTTAGGTTAGGGACTTTGGGCAGTAAAAGAGCTAAATGCCCTTTTAAGGGCAATGCCCATACAAATGCCCTTTTCAGGGCAATGGGGGGCTTAGGTTTTTAGATAGGGTTTTATTTGGGCGGGTTGGTTGGTTGGGTGGTGGGTTTTACTGTTGGGGGGATGTTTGTATTTTTTTTACAGGTAAAAGAGCTGATTTCTTTTGGGCAATGCCCCGCAAAATAGGGCTCTTAGATTAGGTGTAATTGTTTTTTATTTTATTGTTTTTTTTATTTTTGATACTGTGGTTTTTTAATTTTTTGTAACTTAGTTTTTTTGGGGGGGTGTTTGTAACTTAGTTGTTATTTTTTTGTAATTTAGTAATTTTTAATAGTAAATTTAAATAACTTGAGTAGGGTTAGGTTTTTAAATATCTAATATAGTTAATTTAATTGGTAGTTTAATGTAATTTTAGTATAATAGTTAAGGTAGGTAAATTAATAGTTTAATATAGTTTAATGTAATTTTAGTATAATAGTTAGGGTAGGTTATTTAATAGTTTAATATAGTTTATTTTAATTCTAAAGGTAAGTTTAAATTTATTATAAGATAGGGATGAGGTAATTATAATGTAAAGTTAGCGGGTTGTTAGGTTTAGGGGTTAATAGCTTAATTTAGTTTATGGCGATGTGGGGAACTGGTGGTTTAGGGGTTAATACATTTATTTAGAGGCAGTGGGGTCTGGGAGCAGCGGGATAGGGGTTAATACATTTATTTAGTTGCAGAGAGGTCCAGGAGCGGCGGGATAGGGGTTAATAGCTTTATTAAAGTTGCGGTGGGCTCCAGAAGCGGCAGCATAGGGGTTAATACATTTATTTAGTTGCAGATGGGGTCCGGGAGAGCAGCGGGATAGGGGTTAATAGCTTTATTAAAGTTGCGGTGGGCTCCGGGAGTGGCGGGATAGGGGTTAATACATTTATTTAGTTGCGGAGGGGTCCGGGAGTGGCGGGATAGGGGTTAATAGCTTTATTAAAGATGCGGTGGGCTCTGGGAGCGGCGGGATAGGGGTTAAACATTCTAGTATAGTGGAGGTGTTTAGTGACAGCAGCAAAATCGATGACAGTTAGTTAACAACAGTCCGCTGCTTATCACCTCGTACTTGGTGAGCGGCTTTTTGCCAGCTTTTTTTATAAATATGGAGATCGTATTCAGGTCCGCGGCCCCGATGTTAGGCAATGCAAGCATATTGGTCCCGGCGAATGCAGCATAGTTGACGGCTTGATAATTCGGCCTTATACTCAACAATATTTGTAATAAAAAAGTAAAGGATGGGCACTTTTGTTGATTAAAATCATTAATATATAAATAATCACCCTTTCATTTTCTTATATATTCTGCCGTTCCACCGCCCGAAATGCATGGTCTATTACAGTGTAAAATGCTGAATCATGCTTTAGCAAATCGTAACGTGCCCCCTTTGGCGTCAAAACCAGGGGCATTATTACTAACTTCCGGATGCCAAAGGGGGCATGTTACGATTGGCTACAGCTTTATTTGTCATTTTACACTGAAATAGACTATGGGTTGTGGGCACAGGAAAGGCGGAATGTATAAGAAAATGAAAAGGTGATTATTTATATATTTTAGCGTCTACAATCATTTACTTTTTTATTACAAATATTGTTGAGAGTAGAGCTTAAAGTGAAGATAAAGTTACCTCTAGTTCTATCAAGCATAGCATTAGGGATGCAAAATCAATATAAGTTTAATTCATCATTTTTAATATTGTTACGTATTAATCAAGTTATCGGCTTTTGAATTGCTTTCTTACCATCCTCTAATACAACCCGTATATAATAAAAAAAAATCACTATCGATCACGTTTTTTTATGCTCCAATCGAAATGTCGGCCGTTAGGTAGCCATCCCTCTGCGTAATCCGCCCCTTTAATCCTCTATGCATGCTCTGTTTAATTTCTTTACTGACTGATAACCATGTGCGCTCCTGTTTCCCGCATGCGTCTTACTTCCAAGTAAGGCATCCTTGCATACGTCATCTGCTTGTTACGGAGGGCTTGGATACAGAGATGATCATTACTAGTATATTAGTATACTTACAGAGTAAATACAGCAAATGCTTTACATAACGGGTCAGCAATAGCGATCTATGTAGCTGCTGTCTGTCTCGTATCATAGTAATGAATGAATATAGTAATTCATTCAATACTATGTTACAATAGAATCTCTGCATCTCTGAGGAAGCGCATGTGTGCATGCGCGAAACATATCAGATAGTCAGAGCTGCACCTCTTGTCTATCACTTGTATGAATAAACTCTGTTGGCACTGGCTACCTCTCCGGATATGTCGTCTTTTTTTCTGTTTACAATAGAAGTTTGCACGTGCGCATTTTGAAATATTATTTGCCGATGACCGCATGCGCAGTGGTTCGCAGCCTCGGCGATTAGCACATGCGCAGTTAGAGACTGCAGCGTGAACACGCATTTCAGAGACATAGAGAGGGGGTGGGACCACTGAAGAAGTCAGCAAGATAAAAAGACGGAAGTAGTGCAGGGTGGAGTTGTGAGGTAAGCGGTAGGGATTTGGGGATTTTAAAATATAATTTTGAATGGAAAATATTGAAGTAAAAGAAAAAAATAACTTATCGACTAGATTAGTGACATATAGATAAATGCTAGGATGTCTTCAAACTTTACCTTCACTTTAAGTTTACAATCACTTTAAATATGATTCAGCTCTTTACAAAACTTTTTACAGCTGTATTACTATTTTTAGTTACATTATAATAATTAATTGATATTTGTATGTATGTTATTTTTTAAAAAGATATATAATCCCTTTATTTAAATTCCCCAGTTTTGCATAACCAACACTGTTAAAGAAATATACTTTTTACTTCTGTTATTACCTTGTATCTAACGGCCAGATTACGAGTTTTGCATTATGAGGGGTGCGGTGCTAACTTGGACGTTATTGTCACCGCTCACTTTCCTACAGCGCTGGTATTCAATCCAATCAGCCAATAGGATTGAGCTCACATTCTATTGGCTGATTGGATGACGTCATTTAAAGGAACCTTCATTCGGGAAGAAGACTTTGTTCGAAGAGGATGCTCTGCGCCGGATGTCTTGAAGATGGACTCGCTCTGCGCCGGATGGATGAAGATAGAAGATGCCGTCTGGATGAAGACTTCTGCCCATCTGGAGGACCACTTCTCCCGGCTTGGATGAAGACTTCTCCTGGCTTCGTTGAGGACTTATTGTCGCTTCAATGAGGACTTCTCCCGGTTTCGTTGAGGATGGATGTCGGATCTTCAAAACTGTAAGTGGATCTTCAGGGGTTTAGTGTTAGGTTTTTTTAAGGGTTTATTGGGTGGGTTTTATTTTTAGGTTAGGGCTTTGGGCTGCAATAGAGCTAAAAGCCCTTTTAAGGGCAATGCCCATCCAAATGCCCTTTTCAGGGCAATGAGGAGATTAGGTTTTTTTAGTTAGGGTTGTATTTGAGGGGTTGGTTGTGTGGGTGGTGGGTTTTACTGTTGGGGGTTTTGTTTGTATTTTTTTTTCATGTAAAAGAGCTGATTTCTTTGGGGCAATGCCCTGCAAAAGACTCTTTTAAGGGCTATTGGTAGTTTAGTTTAGGCTAGGGTTTTTTTTATTTTGGGGAGGCTTTTTTTTATTTTGATAGGGCTATTAGATTAGGTGTAATTAGATTAAATATCTTGTAATTTGTTTTTTTGTGTGTAATTTAGTGATTGTTTGTTTTTTGTAATTTAGGTAATTGTATTTAATTTATGTAATTTATTTAATTGTAGTGTAAAGTTAGGTGTTAGCGTAAGACAGGTTAGGTTTTATTTTCCAGGTAAATTTTTATTTATTTTAGCTAGGTAGCTAGTAAATAGTTAATAACTACTTAGTAACTATTCTACCTAGTTGAAATAAATACAAACTTGCCTGTAAAATAAAAATAAACCCTAACCTAAATACAATGTAACTACTAGTTATATTGTAGTTAGTTTAGGGATTATTTTACAGGTAAGTATTTAGTTTTAAATAGGAATTATTAAGTTATTAATTGTAGGTTTTTATTAGATTTATTTTAATTATATTTAAGTTAGGGGGTGTTAGGGTTAGGGTTAGACTTAGGTTTAGGGGTTAATAAATATAATATACTGGCGGTGACGTTGGGGGCAGCAGATTAGGGGTTCATAAATGTAGGTAGGTTGCGGCGACATTGGGGGAGGGAGATTAGGGGTTAATAAATATAATGTAGGTGTCGGCGATGATGGGGGCAGCAGTTTAGGGGTTAATAAGTATAATGTAGGTGGTGGTTATGTCTGGAGCGGCAGATTAAGGGTTAATAAGTATAATGTAGGTGTCGGCGATGTCGGGGGCGGCAGATTGGGGTTTAATAATGTTTAATAAAACACAAGAACAAAAAGATACCTCACAACAGCACACTTAGTCCAATATTAAGTTTTACTGGTAAATATATAGTTTACAGTGTCATATAAACTACCTACTGTGCACAGTGGTCACACAATACATATATGTTAGTAGATACTAAAATATAATCTATCTAGCTAACAGAAAACAGAAAAATTGTGGAAACAACACAAAATCATGATGGATATGGTACAATATATGCAGCTCTCATTTTGGAACAGTTGATAAAAGATTATACTTATCCTCCGCTGTGTTGTGAATAACTCAGTCAGTGTACTGTCACTGTTTCCAAATAAAAGTGGACTCCTCCGATTTCCTGATGCAATAATATAATTGTAATCCCAGGGCAACAAGAACAAAATAGGAGGTGATCCTGGAAGGGGCTGATATACCAAGCGCTCACAGCCGAAGACCGGGTAATCCCTGTACACGCTAGCCGTGGCGCAGACAAGGCTTCACTGTCTCAACAGCATCACCCTCTACACCTCCGTATGCGCCTCCAAGTACTTCCTGTTTGGACCGGAAACTGAGGAAAAGATAGCTCCAAATAGTGTTGCGTAAAGCGTTGCTCCCAAAGACAAGCTCAGAATCAGACTGAGCTGTTGCAATTGCCGACGTACGTTTCACCAGATATGCGGATTCTTCTGGGCATGTGTATGATAAGTTCAGTTTCCTGCTTCATATTTAAAGCGGAACCATGTGCAGATGCCCCCGGAAATTAGGCCAGTGAATATAAGTTCCTATGCAAAATAAATTTGCTTCTAATGCTTATCCTACATTTAAATAAACCATACATTTTTCTGTTTAATACGCTCTTGCTTATTAAGTTAAATTCCATATCACTTAATATGTTTGTTAAGATGCTGAGACCTTAGTTAAGATCTATATGTAATTCATCCTAGCAACTTTGGCTACACAAGGATCACTTAAAGTGACAGTATTCTTATATTAAAAATTATTTACATAAAGGAGTTTTTTTTTTCCCCCACTCTTATTTTCTTCTATTTACACAGATATCCTCCTGCCCACCCCTCATTATTTATAAGATTTGTCATTCCCAAATATGTCATATATTATATAAGGACTTAACAAACAATTATCTTTACAAAAAATGGCCCAGATTACTTTCCTCATTTAGACCATTCGGGGCTAGGGTACCTAAATGAAAAATCCATCTGCTTTCTCGTCTTAGTAGGATATTGTCAACATCACCTCCTCGTGTACCCAGACTAACTTTGGCAATTCCTATTAGCCTGAAGGTACTTGGTGATGAGTTATGAAACTCAGTAAAGTGTCTTGCTACACTAGATGTACTGACATCATGTTCAATGTCTCTAAGATGTTCCAAGGTACGATCACGTAGGGCCCTAGTCGTCTTACCTACATAGTAAAGGGGGCAACTACACTTAGCTAAATAAACTAGGCCTTCCGTCCTACATGTGATCTTGGAGCGTATCTTATAGACAGTTCCTTTATTATCTGAGAAAAATCGTGCTCTTTCTATGTGGTTACATGCTTTACACTGTTTGCATGGGTAACAGCCTGGTTCACGGCCAACTCCATCCAACCAGCTGCCACTCATTTGTGTTCGAATGAAGTGGCTGTGGACCAGGCTGTCTCGTAGATTGGGTGCCCTTCTTGCTGTAAACAGAGGTTGAGGGGTAATAGCTTCACACAATTTGGTGTCAGAAAGAAGGATATGCCAATATCTCTGCATTATCTTACGGATATCCTCCCAACTCTCATTAAAAGTTGAAATAAATCTGATCTTCCCCTGTTGGGGATCCTTACCCCTAGCTTTGGTCCTAGATGTACTAAAGATACTATCTACTTGTGAGCGATTCTTTTGACGTTGATATGCCTGACTAATAAGTTTTTTAGGGTATCCTCTTTGCCCAAACCGTTTAGTCAGTTCTCTAGATTCTACTAAGAAATCTGCATCTGTTGTACAGTTCCTATGAGCACGATAAAATTGTGAAATAGGAATCCCTTTTATCTGATATTTTGGGTGGAAGCTATCCGCCCTTAAAATACTATTTGTAGAAGTAGCTTTACGAAACACCTTTGTAATTAAAGTACCATTCCTTACCATAACCGTGACATCCAAGAAATTGATCATTCCTGGATCATTAATTAATGTAAATTTTAGATTGAATATTTCATTGTTGAGGGATTCAACAAATGATTGCAGCTGTGATTCCGTCCCCCTCCACAGGAGGAACACGTCATCTATGTAGCGAAGCCACATAGAGATGTGGTCACATACTGTGGAGGAGTCAAGCACATAAAGATTTTCCCAAAATCCTAAGTAGAGGCACGCATATGAGGGCGCAAATTTGGCCCCCATAGCCGTGCCTCTTAGCTGCAGGAAATATCTATCATCAAAGACAAATAGATTATTTGTTAAGGCAAATTCCAATAGTTTGCAAATAAAGTCTGAGGGCTCCATGTACGAAGCAGCGAAAGCTGCTCCGGAGCCTTTGCGGGGCAGGTTCGCATATGCGAGCCTGCTTCCCGCAATGTAAGAAGCAGCGGTCATTAGACCGCTGCTTCCTACACCCTACGCCACCTCTTAGGTGGCGAAGCAAAATCACCGAGAGCTCGCTCGCTCTCGGTGATTGACAGCCCCTTCAGTCGCGTGATTGGTCGCGCGACTGAAGGGGCGGGCATTACACACTCCGCTGAGTGTGTAATGGTACATACGGGCAAGCGGATCAATAGATCCGCTGCCCGTGTGTAGCGGAGGCGGGCGGACAGCTTCGCGAGTTAAGAAGCTGTCCGCCCGCCTCTTAGTACATGGAGCCCTGTATGACTCTAAAAGGTACTACCTCTTTGCTGAAGATAGAATCTTGTAGCCTGCAATCCCTTAGCATGGGGAATGCTAGAGTACAATGACTCAACATATATTGTCGCCAGTATCGTATTTTCCTCAATATTAATACCACTGATCTTTCTTAAAAAATCAGGTGTAAAAAATGATCAATATATTGTCCTATACCTTCCAAAGGCCCATCAATACCGGCAATAATTGGTCTGCCCGGTGGATATTTATATCCTTCTTTGTGGACCTTTGGAATGGTATAGAATGTGGGTATCTTAGGATTTTTTGGTAGTAAAAATTCATATTCCTCTTTAGAGATAATATTATTCATTAAGCCACATTGTGAGATGGTACTCAATCTAGATAGAATATTATTAATAGGATTCTCTTTGAGGCGTTTATACTGTGTCTGATCATTAAGTTGTCTGTAACATTCATCTCTATATTTTACTGTGTCTTGTAGTACCAGGTTACCACCCTTGTCAGATTGCTTGATGGTAAGGTTTTTATTTGAACCCAATTCATAAAGGGCCTTTCTTTCTCCCTGTGTTAAATTATCAACAATGAGATAATCATTGTTAAGTTGCATTATTTCGCCTTCAACCAATTTGACAAAGGTGGAAACTACTGGTACTTTATTTAAATTCGGCATAAATGTGGATTTAGACTTAAATCCACTATTAATAGTATTTTGGTTCCCACCGGTCTCTGATGTTAACGTATCTTGTTCTAGAGATTCTAGTATCTCTACAATATTGTCAGAATTACAAACTTTTTCATTGTCTTTGTCGCCAGCGAAGAGCCTATGGCATACCAATTTTCTGGCAAACAGTTTAAGATCTTTTACTGCCTCAAATTTGTCAAGGGTCTTTGCCGGAGAGAAAGACAACCCTTTTGTTAATAAAGAGATTTGGTCTCCAGATAATTCTATGGAGGATGGATTAATTATTCTCCTCTCATCTATTTCTTGGTTCTCAGCCTGTAATAGGAGCTCCTTGTGTTTGTCACTTTTTTCTTGTTGCTTCCTTTTTCCTTCTGCTGCATCTAGTTTTGGGGCCTCTTTTGTTGTATGCCCTAAAGGGACTTTACCTTGTTTACTATCATTTTTTGTCGTACCACCCTCAGAATCACTCTGATCATTTTTATTCCTATTATAAGTATATACTTGTTTCAATTTGTAATCCCTATCATCTCTCACGTATTTTTTCTTTTTTTAAATTTTCATCTCTGACTGAGTACGTAGAATTTTGTTTTTCATTTTATCATTTAACTCTTTAAATTCACTATTTTCCTCCCATTTATTTAAGGTAGTTGTTGTTACCGTTAATTGCTGGTTAAATTTTTCTAGTTTGAGATTATCTTCTTTTAAAATTAAAGTCATTAGCTTATTTGAACATTCAGTAAGAATGTCCTCCCATTGTTCCCTGAAGTCTGGTATCTCAGTCTCTTGTAAGTTTGTACCTGGTAATTTAAAAAACCTGAGACCACGTGGTATCATATTAGCTGTTTGATAGTTAGTGAGACTAGATATTTCCCATTTTACTCTAAGCTGTTTGAATAACACCTGCTTCTGTTCTTTAAATGCTTTGTAAATATTTTTATCTCCCTGTATAGATTCATCATCTGACTCCTCTAGATTAAATGTATCCTTAACATCAGAATCCCAGTCACTGTCACTATAACTGAACGCCATGCTTGCCAACTAATTAAGAGCTTCAAAAACTATATTGGTGAGTAGTACACAGTAGTAAATCTCTTTAATAAGAGAAGCAAAACCGAGCAAAAGCTAGGAAAGGATTACATATAAATACCATCCAGAAAATAATAAACTCAAATGTTTGCTTTGCTCAGGTTTAATAATATCTTAGGACCAAAGATATAAAGTGATATCGGTGCTGAGGTATATAAAAGTAAGTATAATAAAACACAAGAACAAAAAGATACCTCACAACAGCACTCTTAGTCCAATATTAAGTTTTACTGGTAAATATATAGTTTACAGTGTCATATAAACTACCCACTGTGCACAGTGGTCACACAATACATATATGTTATTAGATACTTGTCAGGTATGTCAAGGAAACAAAGTTGTCTAGAGAGCAAAGAGGAAACTTCAATTAGACCACAGCTGCTGAGATATAGTGGTTAAGTATGTAGCTTAGAAATATGTGAAAAGCACATAAGTTACCAGTAAGGTAATGTGAGTCCCAGATATATTCCTAAGCATTTTATATGTGTTTCAATATATATTTTAAGAACTTAGAACTGTCACCTGTTTTGATTACACAGTAAAATACAGTTAAGCGAAATATAAGAAACAAGTGTGGAATAATGACAGAAGTTATATTGAGTACAAGCTGAGAGACTGCTGTTCCCACTCCCAGTTTCGTGGTTCGAAGAGGCTGTGAGCAGCGGCGTGTGACGTCACCGCGGATTGATCTCGTAGATCCGGCCGGGAAAACTGTTTGTCTCGTAGCTGCAGTGAAGGAAAGTTTAGCGGCAGAGTGGCTGACTGATCAGCGCAACAAAGTTCAGGTAGGTGATGCAGTACACAGAGCAATCAGAAGTACGCTAGGAGAGCAAGGAATCAAGAATAGACTTCAATACCAAGCAATGAGCTAGAGGGCTGCTAATCTTTTATAGGGAACAGGAAGTGGATCAGAATGCAGTTAAAGGTGCAGTATCCCTATAACATGTTAAGAAGTGGTTCCTAAAGAGAATCCTGACAGGACCCCCCACTCAAGGAGCAACCCCGGGGCTCAAGGACCAGGACGGTCAGGGTTCCTTCTATGGAAGAGTGCTACCAGTCTAGGAGCGGAGATGTTAGCGGCAGGCTCCCACGAATCTTCATCTGGTGTGTAATCCTTCCAAGGGATGAGATATTGAAGAACTCCACGATGGTTACGAGAGTCCAAGATAGACAATACCTCGTATTCAGTGTTAGGATCCACAACAACCTCAGGAGGGATGGTACTGGAGGTTGAATTCCTGAGAGCCTTGTAGGGTTTTAACAGAGAGACATGAAAGGTGGGATGCACCTTCATGGAATCCGGCAGTTGAAGACGAACAGCATTGGAATTTATGATGTGAGTCACTGGATACGGTCCAATAAAAAGTGGAGCGAATTTCCTACAAGGGGTATTAAGTTTGAGGTTTTTGTTAGACAACCAAAGCAAGTCACCAATTGAGTCTAAGGGGGAAGGAATTCTTTTCCTGTCATAATAATATTTTTGAGTCTTCTTCGCGTCTTCTATAGCAGCTCTAACAGTAGAAAAGTTGGACGCAATTAGAACTGAAAGATCTGAGATGTTGGGTGACAAACTTTGGTTGTCAGGGAGTAATTGAAATCTGGGATGGAATCCGTAGTTCACATAGAACGGAGTTTGTTTGGTTGTGGAGTGGATGGTGTTATTGAAGCAGAACTCTGCGTAAGGAAGATGTTTAGACCATTGCAGTAAGTCCTGAGGAATTGTTCAAGCCACTGGTTCGACCTCTCGGTCTGGCCGTTGGTCTGTTGATGGTAGGCTGTGCTCAGACGTTTATCAATTGAAAAAACCTTACAAAATTCACTCCAGAGTTTGCTGGAGAACTGAGTTCCACGGTCAGTAAGCATGGTATCGGGGATACCGTGATGCTTAAAAACGTGAGCGATAAGTAGTTGAATGGTTTCAGAGGCAGAAGGAAGTTTATGGTAAGGGATGAAGTGTGACATCTTGCTGAAAAGATCAACAACTACTAGGATGGTTGTTTTATTCTCCAATTTAGGAAGGTCAACGATAAAGTCTAGAGCGATCTCTAGCCAGGGTCTGCTAGGAGTAGGTACTGGAATCAAGAGTCCATAAGTAGGATGTTTAGCTCTTTTGGAAACTGTACATTCTGTACAGGTAAGGACATGTTTTTTTATATCTTGATTGATTCCTGGCCACCAATAGTTGCAAGTGATAAGTTCCTGTGTTTTCTTAATACGTGGATGCCCAGCAAGTAAGGATTCATGAGAGGATTGCAGTACGATTTGTCTTAATTTAGGAGGGATATATAATTTATCCCTGAAGTAGTATAAACCATCAAATCTTTTCTGTAAATGGGAGATCGGTTTACTGGAGTTCAAGGACTGTTCATGGGTGAGACTGGTGTTGGCGTCTATAACAAAAGACACAAAGTTTTCTACAGGAATGATGGTGTCCTTAGGAGAGTTGTGATGAGTGTGAGATGGTAATCTTGATAAGGCATCTGCTTTATGGTTTTTATTCGCTGAGCGGTAGACAATCTGAAAATTAAACCTAGAAAAGAAGAGGTTCCAGCGGACTTGTCTTGCGGAAAGCGTCCTTGTTGTTTTAAGGTATTGGAGGTTCCTATGGTCCGTATAAATCACGGTGGGAACTGAAGTGCCCTCTAGTAGGTGACGCCAGTGTTCCAGCGACATTTTGATGGCGAGGAGCTCCTTATCACCAATCGGGTAGTTTTGTTCTGAGCTGGACAAACAGCGAGAAAAGAAAGCTACAGGATGGAGTGGTTGATTTATACCTGAGCGTTGAGATAGGACTGCTCCCACGGCTATGTCTGATGCGTCTACTTCTAGGGTATAGGGTAGTTCGGGGTTAGGAAATTTCAAGATAGGTGCAGTAGTGAAGCGGTGTTTTAGCACATCAAATGCTGATTGGGCTTCATTATTCCATTTAAAAGCTGTATTGGATTTAGTTAAACAAGTTAAGCGTTTTGTTATTTTTGAGAAGTTCTTTATGAACTTCCGATAGAAGTTTGCAAAGCCAAGGAACCTTTGTACCTCCTTCTTAGTTTTGGGAGAAGGCCAGTCAATAATGGCCTGAATTTTGGCTTGTTCCATATGAATGCCGGTGGAAGTTATAACATAGCCTAAGAAGCTAATGGTCTGTGTGTTGAAGATACACTTCTCAGGTTTAGCATAAAGGAAATTACTCCTTAACCTAGAGAGTACCTGTCTAACGTGTAGAATATGTTCAGATAAACTCTTTGAGTAGATGAGAATGTCATCCAGATAAATGACAAGAAAAACATCTAGAAAATCTTTAAAGAGATCGTTGATTAGATGCATTACATAAGCCGAATGGCATCACGGTGTATTCGTACAGGCCATATCGTGTACGAAACGCTGTGAGCCATTCATCACCACTTCTTACCTGTATTAAGTTGTAGGCCCCTCTAAGGTCTAATTTGGTAAAATACTTAGCCCCTTCTAATCTTTCAATCAATTCAGGGATAAGTGGTAGAGGGTACCGGTTCTTTATTGTGACTTTGTTAAGTTGTCTGTAGTCTACTATAGGCCGTAGAGAGCCGTCTTTGTTTTTCACAAAAAATATGCCCGCTCCAGCAGGAGAGGTGGACGGGCGAATAAATCCCTTCCTTAAATTTTCCTCAAGGTAGGATTTGAGATGTGTAAGCTCGGGTTTGGATAGGGGAAATATATGACCATATGGTATCTGTGCTTCTGGGACTAGCTCGATAGGGCAGTCATACTTCCTATGTGGGGGAAGATTTTCTGATTCAGTTTTACTAAAAACATCTGCAAAATCCCTATACTGTTCAGGTAATATTATTTCATCTTGTACGGGGGTAATGTGCATTATGTTTACCGGAAAACATGTGGTACTACAGTAATTGGAGGAGAAAGTAAGTGTCAATATTGTCCAATTAATTTCAGGGTTGTGTAAAGTTAACCAATTTAACCCTAGTATGACTGGAGATGCAGGTGAAGCAATGACATCAAATGTAAGATATTCCCTATGATGTTCAGGGGTGGAGACTAGTATGGGTATTGTTTGAAACTCTACAAGACCTGAGGATATAGGTCTTCCATCAATACCCTTTAATAATACAGGAGACTTTTTGTGCATTAATGGGATTTTATTGATAAATGTATAATCTTTATCAATGTAGCATGCGGTTGCTCCAGAGTCAATTATTGCGGGCACGTTGAGGTGGTATTGATCCCACTGAAAAAGAGAGTGAGAGTTTACAGTATGTTGTTCTTGTCTCAGAAGTACTACAACAGTTAGTAGAAATAAAAGACTCACCCTTGTTAGATCTCTGCAGGGCTGGACAATCTTTGACAGAGTGTTCATCTGAAGCGCAATAGAGGCACAGGTTATTTTCTCTGCGCCTGATTTTTTCTTGAGTGCTTAGAGGGCCTTTAAGGAAGCCAATTTCCATTGGTTCTATGTTAGTTTTGTGAGAGGAAGTGGCAGTGTTTGAGAGCCCTGAGTGCTGTCTCTGCAGTCTGCTGTTTGAAAGGGTCCTCATACAATTGACCCATGGCTATGAGAAATTGATCCAATGAATTGAGTATATTTTCATTGGTCTCAAAGAAACTATTGGCCCAACTACGTGGTTCTCCTCTAAGGAAAGAAATAATAGTTAAAACTCTGATTCTGTCATTAGGGTATGACTGGGGCTTTAAAGTGAACAGCAGGAGGCATGCAATTTTAAAATCTCTGTATTGTGCCCTTTCTCCATAGAACTTTTCAGGGAGACTAACTTGTGGCTCAGGTGTATGGATTTTGGTTTCAAGGTAATCCTTGATGTAAGCTTTAAGTGCTACATTCTCTGCTTTTAATGTGTTAAGGCCATCAGCCAATAAATCGACTTTTTGATTAAGGGATTGTATTTGTGTAGTCATCTCAGCTGGGTCCACGTTAGGAGGGCTTGGTATTCTGTCAGGTATGTCAAGGAAACAAAGTTGTCTAGAGAACAAAGAGGAAACTTCAATTAGACCACAGCTGCTGAGATATAGTGGCTAAGTATGTAGCTTAGAAATATGTGAAAAGCACATAAGTTAATAGTAAGGTAATGTGAGTCCCAGACATATTCCTAAGCATTTTATATGTGTTTCAATATATATTTTAAGAACTTAGAACTGTCACCTGTTTTGATTACACAGTAAAATACAGTTAAGCGAAATATAAGAAACAAGTGTGGAATAATGACAGAAGTTATATTGAGTACAAGCTGAGAGACTGCTGTTCCCACTCCCAGTTTCGTGGTTCGAAGAGGCTGTGAGCAGCGGCAAGTGCCGGGACGGT
Source organism: Bombina bombina (assembly GCF_027579735.1). Classification (NCBI taxonomy): domain Eukaryota; kingdom Metazoa; phylum Chordata; class Amphibia; order Anura; family Bombinatoridae; genus Bombina; species Bombina bombina. The sequence goes on along the minus strand of NC_069506.1, from coordinate 231,748,940 downwards.
CCGTTTGGTTGGCGTGTGACGTCACCGCGGATTGATCTCGTAGATCCGGCCGGGAAAACTGTTTGTCTCGTAGCTGCAGTGAAGGAAAGTTTAGCGGCAGAGTGGCTGACTGATCAGCGCAACAAAGTTCAGGTAGGTGATGCAGTACACAGAGCAATCAGAAGTACGCTAGGAGAGCAAGGAATCAAGAATAGACTTCAATACCAAGCAATGAGCTAGAGGGCTGCTAATCTTTTATAGGGAACAGGAAGTGGATCAGAATGCAGTTAAAGGTGCAGTATCCCTATAACATGTTAAGAAGTGGTTCCTAAAGAGAATCCTGACAATACTAAAATATAATCTATCTAGCTAACAGAAAACAGAAAAATTGTGGAAACAACACAAAATCATGATGGATATGGTACAATATATGCAGCTCTCATTTTGGAACAGTTGATAAAAGATTATACTTATCCTCCGCTGTGTTGTGAATAACTCAGTCAGTGTACTGTCACTGTTTCCAAATAAAAGTGGACTCCTCAGATTTCCCGATGCAATAATATAATTGTAATCCCAGGGCAACAAGAACAAAATAGGAGGTGATCCTGGAAGGGGCTGATATACCAAGCGCTAACAGCCGAAGACCGGGTAATCCCAGTACACGCTAGCCGTAGCGCAGACAAGGCTTCACTGTCTCAACAGCATCACCCTCTACACCTCTGTATGCGCCTCCAAGTACTTCCTGTTTGGACCGGAAACTGAGGAAAAGATAGCTCCAAATAGTGCTGCGTAAAGCGTTGCTCCCAAAGACAAGCTCAGAATCAGACTGAGCTGTTGCAATTGCCGACGTACGTTTCACCAGATATGCGGCTTCTTCCGGGCATGTGTATGATAAGTTCAGTTTCCTGCTTCATATTTAAAGTGGAACCATGTGCAGATGCCCCCGGAAATTAGGCCAGTGAATATAAGTTCCTAATCAAAATAAATGTGCTTCTAATGCTTATCCTACATTTAAATAAACCATACATTTTTCTGTTTAATACGCTCTTGCTTATTAAGTTAAATTCCATATCACTTAATATGTTTGTTAAGATGCTGAGACCTTAGTTAAGATCTATATGTAATTCATCCTAGCAACTTTGGCTACACACGGATCACTTAAAGTGACAGTATTCTTATATTTAAATTATTATTTTTTCCCCCCCACTCTTATTTTCTTCTATTTACACAGATATCCTCCTGCCCACCCCTCATTATTTATAAGATTTGTCATTCCCAAATATGTCATATATTATATAAGGACTTAACAAACAATTATCTTTACAAAAAATGGCCCAGATTATTTTCCTCATTTAGACCATTCGGGGCTAGGGTACCTAAATTAAAAATCCATCTGCTTTCTCGTCTTAGTAGGATATTGTCGACATCACCTCCTCATGTACCCAGACTAACTTTGTCAATTCCTATTAGCCTGAAGGTACTTGGTGATGAGTTATGAAACTCAGTAAAGTGTCTTGCTACACTAGATGTACTGACATCATGTTCAATGTCTCTAAGATGTTCCAAGGTACGATCACGTAGGGCCCTAGTCGTCTTACCTACATAGTAAAGGGGGCAACTACACTTAGCTAAATAAACTAGGCCTTCCGTCCTACATGTGATCTTGGAGCGTATCTTATAGATAGTTCCTTTATTATCTGAGAAAAATTGTGCTCTTTCTATGTGGTTACATGCTTTACACTGTTTGCATAGGTAACAGCCTGGTTCACGGCCAACTCCATCCAACCAGCTGCCACTTATTTGTGGTCGAATGAAGTGGCTTTGGACCAGGCTGTCTCTTAGATTGGGTGCCCTTCTTGCTGTAAACAGAGGTTGAGGGGTAAGAGCTTCACACAATTTGGTGTCAGAAAGAAGGATATGCCAATATCTCTGCATTATCTTACGGATATCCTCCCAACTCTCATTAAAAGTTGAAATAAATCTGATCTTCCCCTGTTGAGGATCCTTACCCCTAGCTTTGGTCCTAGATGTACTAAAGATACTATCTACTTGTGAGCGATTCTTTTGACGTTGATATGCCTGACTAATAAGTTTTTTAGGGTATCCTCTTTGCCCAAACCATTTAGTCAGTTCTCTAGATTCTACTAAGAAATCTGCATCTGTTGTACAGTTCCTACGAGCACGATAAAATTGTGAAATAGGAATCCCTTTTATCTGATATTTTGGGTGGAAGCTATCAGCCCTTAAAATACTATTTGTAGAAGTAGCTTTACGAAACACCTTTGTAATTAAAGTACCATTCCTCACCATAACCGTGACATCCAAGAAATTGATCATTCCTGGATCATTAATTAATGTAAATTTTAGATTGAATATTTCATTGTTGAGGGATTCAACAAATGATTTCAGCTGTGATTCCGTCCCCCTCCACAGGAGGAACACGTCATCTATGTAGCGAAGCCACATAGAGACGTGGTCACATACTGTGGAGGAGTCAAGCACATAAAGATTTTCCCAGAATCCTAAGTAGAGGCACGCATATGAGGGCGCAAATTTGGCCCCCATAGCCGTGCCTCTTAGCTGCAGGAAATATCTATCATCAAAGACAAATAGATTATTTGTTAAGGCAAATTCCAATAGTTCGCAAATAAAGTCTGTATGACTCTGAAAGGTACTACCTCTTTGCTGAAGATAGAATCTTGTAGCCTGCAATCCCTTAGCATGGGGAATGCTAGAGTACAATGACTCAACATCTATTGTCGCCAGTATCGTATTTTCCTCAATATTAATACCATTGATCTTTCTTAAAAAATCAGGTGTATCCTGTTCATAGGTGGGGAGATATTGAACAAAAGGTTTTAAAAAATGATCAATATATTGTCCTATACCTTCCAAAGGCCCATCAATACCGGCAATAATTGGTCTGCCCGGTGGATATTTATATCCTTCTTTGTGGACCTTTGGAATGGTATAGAATGTGGGTATCTTGGGATTTTTTGGTAGTAAAAATTCATATTCCTCTTTAGAGATAATATTATTCATTAAACCACATTGTAAGATGGTACTTAATCTAGATAGAATATTATTAATAGGATTCTCTTTGAGGCGTTTATACTGTGTCTGATCATTAAGTTGTCTGTAATATTCATCTCTATATTTTACTGTGTCTTGTAGTACCAGGTTACCACCCTTGTCAGATTGCTTGATGGTAAGGTTTTTATTTGAACCCAATTCATAAAGGGCCTTTCTTTCTCCCTGTGTTAAATTATCAACAATGAGATAATCATTGTTAAGTTGCATTATATCGCCTTCAACCAATTTGACAAAGGTGGAAACTACTGGTACTTTATTTAAATTCGGCATAAATGTGGATTTAGACTTAAATCCACTATTAATAGTATTTTGGTTCCCACCGGTCTCTGATGTTAACGTATCTTGTTCTAGAGATTCTAGTATCTCTACAATATTGTCAGTATTACAAACTTTTTCATTGTCTTTGTCGCCAGCGAAGAGCCTATGGCATACCAATTTTCTGGCAAACAGTTTAAGATCTTTTACTGCCTCAAATTTGTCAAGGGTCTTTGCCGGCGAGAAAGACAACCCTTTTGTTAATAAAGAGATTTGGTCTCCAGATAATTCTATGGAGGATAGATTAATTATTCTCCTCTCATCTATTTCTTGGTTCTCAGCCTGTAATAGGAGCTCCTTGTGTTTTTCACTTTTTTCTTGTTGCTTCCTTTTTCCTTCTGCTGCATCTAGTTTTGGGGCCTCTTTTGTTGTATGCCCTAAAGGGACTTTACCTTGTTTACTATCATTTTTTGTCGTACCACCCTCAGAATCACTCTGATCATTTTTATTCCTATTATAAGTATATACTCGTTTAAATTTGTAATCCCTATCATCTCTCACGTATTTTTTCTTTTTTTTAATTTTCATCTCTGACTGAGTACGTAGAATTTTGTTTTTCATTTTATCAATTAACTCTTTAAATTCACTATTTTCCTCCCATTTATTTAAGGTAGTTGTTGTTACCGTTAATTGCTGGTTAAATTTTTCTAGTTTGAGATTATCTTCTTTTAAAATTAAAGTCATTAGCTTATTTGAACATTCAGTAAGAATGTCCTCCCATTGTTCCCTGAAGTCTGGTATCTCAGTCTCTTGTAAGTTTGTACCTGGTAATTTCAAAAACCTGAGACCACGTGGTATCATATTAGCTGTTTGATAGTTAGTGAGACTAGATATTTCCCATTTTATTCTAAGCTGTTTGAATAACACCTGCTTCTGTTCTTTAAATGCTTTGTAAATATTTTTATCTCCCTGTATAGATTTATCATCTGACTCCTCTAGATTAAATGTATCCTTAACATCAGAATCCCAGTCACTGTCACTATAAGTGAACGCCATGCTTGCCAACTAATTAAGAGCTTCAAAAACTATATTGTTGAGTAGTACACAGTAGTAAATCTCTTTAATAAGAGAAGCAAAACCGAGCCAAAGCTAGGAAAGGATTACATATAAATACCATCCAGAAAATAATAAACTCAAATGTTCGCTTTGCTCAGGTTTAATAATATCTTAGGACCAAAGATATAAAGTGATATCGGTGCTGAGGTATATAATAGTAAGTATAATAAAACACAAGAACAAAAAGATACCTCACAACAGCACTCTTAGTCCAATATTAAGTTTTACTGGTAAATATATAGTTTACAGTGTCATATAAACTACCCACTGTGCACAGTGGTCACACAATACATATATGTTAGTAGATACTTGTCAGGTATGTCAAGTAAACAAAGTTGTCTAGAGAGCAAAGAGGAAACTTCAATTAGACCACAGCTGCTGAGATATAGTGGTTAAGTATGTAGCTTAGAAATATGTGAAAAGCACATAAGTTACCAGTAAGGTAATGTGAGTCCCAGATATATTCCTAAGCATTTTATATGTGTTTCAATATATATTTTAAGAACTTAGAACTGTCACCTGTTTTGATTACACAGTAAAATACAGTTAAGCGAAATATAAGAAACAAGTGTGGAATAATGACAGAAGTTATATTGAGTACAAGCTGAGAGACTGTAACCTGTATACATGAGGTTACCCTATTATATTCTAGTTTGACAGATATGAATAAGAGAATATGTAATGCCACATGAAACCTTGGTTAAGATTTGAGTAGAACAGAAAGTTATGTTATAATGCTTAGCTTCGCGGTAATGGAGCAGCTAAGATTAGCCCAGAATTTGAGAGAGAGACAGGTACCTTGGAATGATTGCCGGTTGGCTATTGTGAAGAATTGGAGGCTGTTCCCACTCCCAGTTTCGGGGTTCGAAGAGGCTATGAGCAGCGGCAAGTGGCGGGACGGTCCGTTTGGTTGGTGTGTGACGTCACCGCGGATTGATCTCGTAGATCCGGCCGGGAAAACTGTTTGTCTCGTAGCTGCAGTGAAGGAAAGTTTAGCGGCAGAGTAGCTGACTGATCAGCGCAACAAAGTTCAGGTAGGTGATGCAGTACACAGAGCAATCAGAAGTACGCTAGGAGAGCAAGGAATCAAGAATAGACTTCAATACCAAGCAATGAGCTAGAGGGCTGCTAATCTTTTATAGGGAACAGGAAGTGGATCAGAATGCAGTTAAAGGTGCAGTATCCCTATAACATGTTAAGAAGTGGTTCCTAAAGAGAATCCTGACAGGACCCCCCACTCAAGGAGCAACCCCGGGGCTCAAGGACCAGGACGGTCAGGGTTCCTTCGATGGAAGAATGCTACCAGTCTAGGAGCGGAGATGTTAGCGGCAGGCTCCCACGAATCTTCATCTGGTGTGTAATCCTTCCAACGGATGAGATATTGAAGAACTCCACGATGGTTACGAGAGTCCAAGATAGACAATACCTTGTATTCAGTGTTAGGATCCACAACAACCTCAGGAGGGATGGTACTGGAGGTGGAATTCCTGAGAGCCTTGTAGGGTTTTAACAGAGAGACATGAAAGGTGGGATGCACCTTCATGGAATCCGGCAGTTGAAGACGAACAGCATTGGAATTGATTATGTGAGTCACTGGATACGGTCCAATAAAAAGTGGAGCGAATTTCCTACAAGGGGTATTAAGTTTGAAGTTTTTGGTAGACAACCAAACCAAGTCACCAATTGAGTCTAAGGGGGAAGGAATTCTTTTCCTGTCATAATAATATTTTTGGGTCTTCTTCACGTCTTCTATAGCAGCTTTAACATTAGAAAAGTTGGACGCAATTAGAACTGAAAGATCTGAGATGTTGGGTGACAAACTTTGGTTGTCAGGGAGTAATTGAAATCTGGGATGGAATCCGTAGTTCACATAGAACGGAGTTTGTTTGGTTGTGGAGTGGATGGTGTTATTGAAGCAGAACTCTGCGTAAGGAAGATGTTTAGACCATTGCAGTGGTTGCGAAGAACAGTAAGTCCTGAGGAATTGTTCAAGCCACTGGTTCGACCTCTCGGTCTGGCCGTTGGTCTGTGGATGGTAGGCTGTGCTCGGACGTTTATCAATTGAAAAAAAACTTACAAAATTCACTCCAGAGTTTGCTGGAGAACTGAGTTCCATGGTCAGTAAGCATGGTATCGGGGATACCGTGATGCTTAAAAACGTGAGCGATAAGTAGTTGAATGGTTTCAGAGGCAGAAGGAAGTTTATGGTAAGGGATGAAGTGTGACATCTTGCTGAAAAGATCAACAACTACTAGGATGGTTGTTTTATTCTCCGATTTAGGAAGGTCAACGATAAAGTCTAGAGCGATCTCTAGCCAGGGTCTACTAGGAGTAGGTACTGGAATCAAGAGTCCATAAGGAGGATGTTTAGCTCTTTTGGAAACTGTACATTCTGTACAGGTAAGGACATGTTTTTTTATATCTTGATTGATTCCTGGCCACCAATAGTTGCGAGTGATAAGTTCCTGTGTTTTCTTAATACCGGGATGCCCAGCAAGTAAGGATTCATGAGAGGATTGTAGTACGATTTGTCTTAATTTAGGAGGGATATATAATTTATCCCTGAAGTAGTATAAACCATCAAATCTTTTCTGTAAATGGGAGATCGGTTTACTGGAGTTCAAGGACTGTTCATGGGTGAGACTGGTGTTGGCGTCTATAACAAAAGACACAAAGTTTTCTACAGGAATGATGGTGTCCTTAGGAGAGTTGTGACGAGTGTGAGATGGTAATCTTGATAAGGCATCTGCTTTATGGTTTTTATTCGCTGGGCGGTAGACAATCTGAAAATTAAACCTAGAAAAGAAGAGGTTCCAGCGGACTTGTCTTGCGGAAAGCGTCCTTGTTGTTTTAAGGTATTGGAGGTTCCTATGGTCCGTATAAATCACGGTGGGAACTGAAGTGCCCTCTAGTAGGTGACGCCAGTGTTCCAGCGACATTTTGATGGCGAGGAGCTCCTTATCCCCAATTGGGTAGTTTTGTTCTGAGCTGGACAAACAGCGAGAAAAGAAAGCTACAGGATAGAGTGGTTGATTTATACCTGAGCGTTGAGATAGGACTGCTCCCACGGCTATGTCTGATGCGTCTACTTCTAGGGTATAGGGTTGTTCGGGGTTAGGAAATTTCAAGATAGGTGCAGTAGTGAAGCGGTGTTTTAGCACATCAAATGCTGATTGGACTTCATTATTCCATTTAAAAGCTGTATTGGATTTAGTTAAACAAGTTAAGCGTTTTGTTATTTTTGAGAAGTTCTTTATGAACTTCCGATAGAAGTTCGCAAAGCCAAGGAACCTTTGTACCTCCTTCTTAGTTTTGGGAGAAGGCCAGTCAATAATGGCCTGAATTTTGGCTTGTTCCATATGAATGCCAGTGGAAGTTATAACATAGCCTAAGAAGCTAATGGTCTGTGTGTTGAAGATACACTTCTCAGGTTTAGCATAAAGGAAATTACTCCTTAACCTAGAGAGTACCTGTCTAACGTGTAGAATATGTTCAGATAAACTCTTTGAGTAGATGAGAATGTCATCCAGATAAATGACAAGAAAAACATCTAGAAAATCTTTAAAGAGATTGTTGATTAGATGCTGAAAGGTGGCCGGGGCATTACATAAGCCGAATGGTATCACGGTGTATTCGTACAGGCTGTATCGTGTACGAAACGCCGTGAGCCATTCATCACCACTTCTTACCCGTATTAAGTTGTAGGCCCCTCTAAGGTCTTATTTGGTAAAATACTTAGCCCCTTCTAATCTATCAATCAATTCAGGGATAAGTGGTAGAGGGTACCGGTTCTTTATTGTGACTTTGTTAAGTTGTCTGTAGTCTACTATAGGCCGTAGAGAGCCGTCTTTGTTTTTCACAAAAAATATGCCCACTCCAGCAGGAGAGGTGGACGGGCGAATAAATCCCTTCCTAAAATTTTCCTCAAGGTAGGATTTGAGATGTGTAAGCTCGGGTTTGGATAGGGGAAATATATGACCATATGGTATCTGTGCTCCTGGGACTAGCTCGATAGGGCAGTCGTACTTCCTATGTGGGGGAAGATTTTCTGATTCAGTTTTACTAAAAACATCTGCAAAATCCCTATACTATTCAGGTAATATTATTTCATCTTGTACAGGGGTAATGTGCATTATGTTTACCGGAAAACATGTGGTACTACAGTAATTGGAGGAGAAAGTAAGTGTCAATGTTGTCCAATTAATTTCAGGGTTGTGTAAAGTTAACCAATTTAACCCTAGTATGACTGGAGATGCAGGTGAAGCAATGACATCAAATGTAAGATATTCCCTATGATGTTCAGGGGTGGAGACTAGTATGGGTATTGTTTGAAACTCTACAAGACCTGAGGATATAGTTCTTCCATCAATACCCTTTAATAATACAGGAGACTTTTTGTGCATTAATGGGATTTTATTGATAAATGTATAATCTTTATCAATGTAGCATGCGGTTGCTCCAGAGTCAATTATTGCGGGCACGTTGAGGTGGTATTGATCTCACTGAAAAGAGAGTGAGAGTTTACAGTATGTTGTTCTTGTCTCAGAAGTACTACAACAGTTAGTAGAAATAAAAGACTCACCCTTGTTAGATCTCTGCAGGGCTGGACAATCTTTGACAGAGTGTTCATCTGAAGCGCAATAGAGGCACAGGTTATTTTCTCTGCGTCTGATTTTTTCTTGAGGGCTTAGAGGGCCTTTTAGGAAGCCAATTTCCATTGGTTCTATGTTAGTTTTGTGAGAGGAAGTGGCAGGTGTACTACTAATATTTTTCTTAGTGTATGTCTTAGGGTATGTTCTTTCATGTTGTCTCTCCCTTAATCTCCTATCAATAGTAATACTGAGCTTCATTAACTCTTCTAATGTGGAAGGTATGTCCGTCTGGGACAGTTCATCTTTAACAGAGTCTGATAGACCCAGGCGGAACTGATTCCTCAAAGATAGATTGTTCCATTCGGAATCTTTTGCCCACCTCTTGAAATCTGTAATGTAGTCCTCGACTACCCTTTTTTTTTGTTTGAGAGCCCTGAGTGCTGTCTCTGCAGTCTGCTGTTTGAAAGGGTCCTCATACAATTGACCCATGGCTATGAGAAATTGATCCAATGAATTGAGTATATTTTCATTGGTCTCAAAGAAACTATTGGCCCAACTACGTGGTTCTCCTCTAAGGAAAGAAATAATAGTTAAAACTCTGATTCTGTCATTAGGGTATGACTGGGGCTTTAAAGTGAACAGCAGGAGGCATGCAATTTTAAAATCTCTGTATTGTGCCCTTTCTCCATAGAACTTTTCAGGGAGACTAACTTGTGGCTCAGGTGTATGGATTTTGGTTTCAAGGTAATCCTTGATGTAAGCTTTAAGTGCTACATTCTCTGCTTTTAATGTGTTAAGGCCATCAGCCAATAAATCGACTTTTTGATTAAGGGATTGTATTTGTGTAGTCATCTCAGCTGGGTCCATGTTAGGAGGGCTTGGTATTCTGTCAGGTATGTCAAGGAAACAAAGTTGTCTAGAGAACAACGAGGAAACTTCAATTAGACCACAGCTGCTGAGATATAGTGGTTAAGTATGTAGCTTAGAAATATGTGAAAAGCACATAAGTTACCAGTAAGGTAATGTGAGTCCCAGATATATTCCTAAGCATTTTATATGTGTTTCAATATATATTTTAAGAACTTAGAACTGTCACCTGTTTTGATTACACAGTAAAATACAGTTAAGCGAAATATAAGAAACAAGTGTGGAATAATGACAGAAGTTATATTGAGAACAAGCTGAGAGACTGTAACCTGTATACATGAGGTTACCCTATTATATTCTAGTTTGACAGATATGAATAAGAGAATATGTAATGCCACATGAAACCTTGGTTAAGATTTGAGTAGAACAGAAAGTTATGTTATAATGCTTAGCTTCGCGGTAATGGAGCAGCTAAGATTAGCCCAGAATTTGAGAGAGAGACAGGTACCTTGGAATGATTGCCGGTTGGCTATTGTGAAGAATTGGAGGCTGTTCCCACTCCCAGTTTCGGGGTTCGAAGAGGCTGTGAGCAGCGGCAAGTGCCGGGACGGTCCGTTTGGTTGGCGTGTGACATCACCGCGGATTGATCTTGTAGATCCGGCCGGGAAAACTGTTTGTCTCGTAGCTGCAGTGAAGGAAAGTTTAGCGGCAGAGTGGCTGACTGATCAGCGCAACAAAGTTCAGGTAGGTGATGCAGTACACAGAGCAATCAGAAGTACGCTAGGAGAGCAAGGAATCAAGAATAGACTTCAATACCAAGCAATGAGCTAGAGGGCTGCTAATCTTTTATAGGGAACAGGAAGTGGATCAGAATGCAGTTAAAGGTGCAGTATCCCTATAACATGTTAAGAAGTGGTTCCTAAAGAGAATCCTGACAATACTAAAATATAATCTATCTAGCTAACAGAAAACAGAAAAATTGTGGAAACAACACAAAATCATGATGGATATAGTACAATATATGCAGCTCTCATTTTGGAACAGTTGATAAAAGATTATACTTATCCTCCGCTGTGTTGTGAATAACTCAGTCAGTGTACTGTCACTGTTTCCAAATAAAAGTGGACTCCTCAGATTTCCCGATGCAATAATATAATTGTAATCCCAGGGCAACAAGAACAAAATAGGAGGTGATCCTGGAAGGGGCTGATATACCAAGCGCTCACAGCCGAAGACCGGGTAATCCCAGTACACGCTAGCCGCAGCGCTGACAAGGCTTCACTGTTTCAACAGCATCACCCTCTACACCTCCGTATGCGCCTCCAAGTACTTCCTGTTTGGACCGGAAACTGAGGAAAAGATAGCTCCAAATAGTGCTGCGTAAAGCGTTGCTCCCAAAGACAAGCTCAGAATCAGACTGAGCTGTTGCAATTGCCGACGTACGTTTCACCAGATATGCGGATTCTTCCGGGCATGTGTATGATAAGTTCAGTTTCCTGCTTCATATTTAAAGCGGAACCATGTGCAGATGCCCCCGGAAATTAGGCCAGTGAATATAAGTTCCTATGCAAAATAAATGTGCTTCTAATGCTTATCCTACATTTAAATAAACCATACATTTTTCTGTTTAATACGCTCTTGCTTATTAAGTTAAATTCCATATCACTTAATATGTTTGTTAAGATGCTGAGACCTTAGTTAAGATCTATATGTAATTCATCCTAGCAACTTTGGCTACACACGGATCACTTAAAGTGACAGTATTCTTATATTTAAATTATTTACATAAAGGAGTTTTTTTTTTTTTTCCCCCCACTCTTATTTTCTTCTATTTACACAGATATCCTCCTGCCCACCCCTCATTATTTATAAGATTTGTCATTCCCAAATATGTCATATATTATATAAGGACTTAACAAACAATTATCTTTACAAAAAATGGCCCAGATTATTTTCCTCATTTAGACCATTCGGGGCTAGGGTACCTAAATTAAAAATCCATCTGCTTTCTCGTCTTAGTAGGATATTGTCGACATCACCTCCTCATGTACCCAGACTAACTTTGTCAATTCCTATTAGCCTGAAGGTACTTGGTGATGAGTTATGAAACTCAGTAAAGTGTCTTGCTACACTAGATGTACTGACATCATGTTCAATGTCTCTAAGATGTTCCAAGGTACGATCACGTAGGGCCCTAGTCGTCTTACCTACATAGTAAAGGGGGCAACTACACTTAGCTAAATAAACTAGGCCTTCCGTCCTACATGTGATCTTGGAGCGTATCTTATAGACAGTTCCTTTATTATCTGATAACAAAAGATATAAGGAGGGTGGTGCATATAGAACATACACCACACTCCTAGGGGGCGCTAACAATAAGCAGCAAACAGTAAGCAGATATATACAGATAATTAAGAGAATATACAATAAACCTAGCACACTTATATCAGATTATTAGAGATGATATGCTCACAAGTGGACCCAGATGATATTGGTATAATCAAATAACAAAATGTCCACACAAAGAATAATCCAAAAGAAAGAAGGCAGCTCTCTGTCATAGGACGGTCATCCTGGTGTGGCGTGATCTATAAGAGAAAGAAGCACAGAGGCGCCAACATGGCCTAGTAACGTCACGGCAGTCAGATACAAAACATCAGCAGGATAGGAAATATACTCACAAGCGTAGCGCACCCAAATGGTGCTATTGTGGCAGCCTGGAACATCAAACAGTGGTCCAGCTCACTGGTGTCTCCAGCCAGATAGAGATGATCCTTGGCGAGGGCCTATCCTATGATGCCTATAAGGGCAAAAAAGGCACATACATAGCCCAGTAACGTTTGTACAACAGATAAATAAAGATTCAAGGTTGTACTTACAGGAAACAAAGCACCACCAGGTGCAATATCAGCAGTACTGGGACCTCTCAGCCGCCCAGTGGACTGTGGAATCCAATTTGCAGGATGCAGAAAATCACCACTTTGGAAGATAGAACTAGCACACACACTCTGCCCCCAAACAGGAGCAGAATAATTGTGATAAAGCAAGTGTATATTTAAAAACTTTTATTTTAAAAACAGCGACATGTTTCTCAGCCACCACAGGCTGTTTCCTCAGGCTATGTTAAAATGTTAACAACACTTGCTTTATAAAGACAATAGAACACATAAAACTAAATCTGATAGGCTAATTAATTTCTAAAGTGTGAACACCTGTTGCACAGGTCAGCAGTTGGTAGGCATGGAAACCCCTATATACAAAGCTCTCATATGTAACACAAACCATTATGAGCAAATCCCAAATAAGAATAGATATCTCTGTATTAACCTCCATACCATTGCCATACCCAAAATAGACAATAGCAATAACCTTGTAACCCTTCAAATTAAGAAAAAAATAAAAAATGGAAAACAGTAATATAACAATCACAATAAAAACATTTGTTATACACCTCAAAATAAAATAATCACAATATGTACAACAATATAATATACCCACATAAAAAACATAAGCAGGATACATGTATTTTAATAGTCTCTATTCTACATATAATCACATAATATGCCTGACCACATGTATGTTTTATATCACAATAGATCTATATTTTTCCTTTAGTATTATAGACCTTAATTGGTATTATATCTACATTGTACCCTCCTTTAAAGTGTGACATTTATTTCTCTGCCCTAACAAAAAAGCTCTCATATGTAACACAAACCATTTTGAGCAAATCTCAAATAAGAATAACCTATAACAAGTAATTAATACTAGATGTGTCAACATGACTATATAAATACATTTACTAAGAGGGAATCTTAAAAAAATAAAAATAATAAAAATAATAAAAAAAAATTAAAAAAAAATGACACAATGACTAACTAATGTTAAACCCTATCTGTGATATCATATATGCAAAATGTATGTACCTATATTTAATATAAATGTACTAGCAAGATATTTATAATATATAATAAAAATGATAAGCCAAGAATAAAGTGTGGAATGTAATCAAAACCTAAAGCTATATCTAAATGACGTGCAGAAAGTATATATATAAATATGTGTAATCATTGGTCCAACATAAAGATACCCTTGTATCCTATAAATAAGCCATCTGATCATGGTAATCTTATAAGTAATAATAATATTAAAGTGCTATACCGCTAATGTAAGTAGAAAATAAAAAAATAAAAAAATTGTTACACATGGCGAAATACTAAACAACCACTGTGTAGGATAATGCAAAAACAATCAGCAACCCCTATCTATGTGTGATGTGATATTGGTGTGAAAAAGTGTCAATGTGACCTAGCCTAATAAAGGCCAGAAAATAAAAAAATAAAATACACAATGACTAACTAATGTTAAACCCTATCTGTGATATCAAATATGCAAAATGTATGTACCTATATTTAATATAAATGTACTAACACTAATACTTCTCCTTTATTATCTGAGAAAAATCGTGCTCTTTCTATGTGGTTACATGCTTTACACTGTTTGCACAGGTAACAGCCTGGTTCACTGCCAACTCCATCCAACCAGCTGCCACTCATTTGTGGTCGAATGAAGTGGCTGTGGACCAGGCTGTCTCTTAGATTGGGTGCCCTTCTTGCTGTAAACAGAGGTTGAGGGGTAAGAGCTTCACACAATTTGGTGTCAGAAAGAAGGATATGCCAATATCTCTGCATTATCTTACGGATATCCTCCCAACTCTCATTAAAAGTTGAAATAAATCTGATCTTCCCCTGTTGAGGATCCTTACCCCTAGCTTTGGTCCTAGATGTACTAAAGATACTATCTACTTGTGAGCGATTCTTTTGACGTTGATATGCCTGACTAATAAGTTTTTTAGGGTATCCTCTTTGCCCAAACCGTTTAGTCAGTTCTCTAGATTCTACTAAGAAATCTGCATTGTGAAATAGGAATCCCTTTTATCTGATATTTTGGGTGGAAGCTATCAGCCCTTAAAATACTATTTGTAGAAGTAGCTTTACGAAACACCTTTGTAATTAAAGTACCATTCCTCACCATAACCGTGACATCCAAGAAATTGATCATTCCTGAGATAATCATTGTTAAGTTGCATTATATCGCCTTCAACCAATTTGACAAAGGTGGAAACTACTGGTACTTTATTTAAATTCGGCATAAATGTGGATTTAGACTTAAATCCACTATTAATAGTATTTTGGTTCCCACCGGTCTCTGATGTTAACGTATCTTGTTCTAGAGATTCTAGTATCTCTACAATATTGTCAGTATTACAAACATTTTCGTTATCTTTGTCGCCAGCGAAGAGCCTATGGCATACCAATTTTCTGGCAAACAGTTTAAGATCTTTTACTGCCTCAAATTTGTCAAGGGTCTTTTTTCTTGTTGCTTCCTTTTCCTTCTGCTGCGTCTAGTTTTGGGGCCTCTTTTGTTGTATGCCCTAAAGGGACTTTACCTTGTTAACTATCATTTTTTGTCGTACCACCCTCAGAATCACTCTGATCATTTTTATTCCTATTATAAGTATATACTTGTTTCAATTTGTAATCCCTATCATCTCTCACATATTTTTTCTTTTTTTAAATTTTCCTCTCTGACTGAGTACGTAGAATTTCGTTTTTCATTTTATCATTTAACTCTTTAAATTCACTATTTTCCTCCCATTTATTTAAGGTAGTTGTTGTTACCGCTAATTGCTGGTTAATTTTTTCAAGTTTGAGATTATCTTCTTTTAAAATTAAAGTCATTAGCTTATTTGAACATTCAGTAAGAATGTCCTCCCATTGTTCCCTGAAGCCTGGTATCTCAGTCTCTTGTAAGTTTGTACCTGGTAATTTCAAAAACCTGAGACCACGTGGTATCATATTAGCTGTTTGATAGTTAGTGAGACTAGATATTTCCCATTTTACTCTAAGCTGTTTGAATAACACCTGCTTCTGTTCTTTAAATGCTTTGTAAATATTTTTATCTCCCTGTATAGATTCATCATCTGACTCCTCTAGATTAAATGTATCCTTAACATCAGAATCCCAGTCACTGTCACTATAAATGAACGCCATGCTTGCCAACTAATTAAGACCCTTCTTTCTGACACCAAATTGTGTGAAGCTCTTACCCCTCAACCTCTGTTTACAGCAAGAAGGGCACCCAATCTACGAGACAGCCTGGTCCACAGCCACTTCATTCGACCACAAATGAGTGGCAGCTGGTTGGATGGAGTTGGCCGTGAACCAGGCTGTTACCCATGCAAACAGTGTAAAGCATGTAACCACATAGAAAGAGCACGATTTTTCTCAGATAATAAAGAAACTGTCTATAAGATACGCTCCAAGATCACATGTAGGACGGAAGGCCTAGTTTATTTAGCTAAGTGTAGTTGCCCCCTTTACTATGTAGGTAAGACGACTAGGGCCCTACGTGATCGTACCTTGGAACATCTTAGAGACATTGAACATGATGTCAGTACATCAGGCTAATAGGAATTGACAAAGTTAGTCTGGGTACACGAGGAGGTGATGTCGACAATATCCTACTAAGACGAGAAAGCAGATAGATTTTTAATTTAGGTACCCTAGCCCCGAATGGTCTAAATGAGGAAAATAATCTGGGCCATTTTTTGTAAAGATAATTGTTTGTTAAGTCTTTATATAATATATGACATATTTGGGAATGACAAATCTTATAAATAATGAGAGATGGGCAGGAGGATATCTGTGTAAATAGAAGAAAATAAGAGTGGGGGGGGGGAAAACTCCTTTATGTAAATAATTTAAATATAAGAATACTGTCACTTTAAGTGATCCGTGTGTAGCCAAAGTTGCTAGGATGAATTACATATAGATCTTAACTAAGTTCTCAGCATCTTAACCAACATATTAAGTGATATGGAATTCAACTTAATAAGCAAGAGCGTATTAAACAGAAAAATGTATGGTTTATTTAAATGTAGGATAAGCATTAGAAGCACATTTATTTTGCATAGGAACTTATATTCACTGGCCTAATTTCCGGGGGCATCTGCACATGGTTCCGCTTTAAATATGAAGCAGGAAACTGAACTTATCATACACATGCCCGGAAGAATCCGCATATCTGGTGAAACGTACGTCGGCAATTGCAACAGCTCAGTCTG
This sequence comes from Bombina bombina, assembly GCF_027579735.1. Lineage (NCBI taxonomy): Eukaryota > Metazoa > Chordata > Amphibia > Anura > Bombinatoridae > Bombina > Bombina bombina. The sequence continues at coordinate 231,731,912 of NC_069506.1, read as the reverse complement.
ATTCTGAGCTTGTCTTAGGGAGCAACGCTTTACGCAGCACTATTTGGAGCTATCTTTTGCTCAGTTTCCGGTCCAAACAGGAAGTACTTGGAGGCGCATACGGAGGTGTAGAGGGTGATGCTGTTGAGACAGTGAAGCCTTGTCTGCGCCACGGCTAGCGTGTACTGGGATTACACGGTCTTCGGCTGTGAGCGCTTGGTATATCAGCCCCTTCCAGGATCACCTCCTATTTTGTTCTTGTTGCCCTGGGATTACAATTATATTATTGCATCGGGAAATCTGAGGAGTCCACTTTTATTTGGAAACAGTGACAGTACACTGACTGAGTTATTCACAACACAGCGGAGGATAAGTATAATCTTTTATCAACTGTTCCAAAATGAGAGCTGCTGTTTTCTGTTAGCTAGATAGATTATATTTTAGTATCTACTAACATATATGTATTGTGTGACCACTGTGCACAGTAGGTAGTTTATATGACACTGTAAACTATATATTTACCAGTAAAACTTAATATTGGATTGAGTGCTGTTGTGAGGTATCTTTTTGTTCTTGTGTTTTATTATACTTACAATTATATACCCCAGCACCGATATCACTTTATATCTTTGGTCCTAAGATATTATTAAACCTGAGCAAAGCGAACATTTGAGTTTAATAATGTTTAACTAGTGTTTGAGAGGCAGGAGTGCGGCGGTTTAGGGGTTGATATGTTTATTCTAGTGGCGGTGATGTCGGGAGCGGCAGATTAGCGGTTAATAATTTTATTTTAGTGTTTGCGATGCGCGAGGGCCCTTGGTTTAGGGGTTAATAGGTAGTTTATGCCTGTTAGTGTACTTTTTAGCACTTTAGTTATGAATTTTATGCTACAACTTTGTAGTGTAAAACTCATAACTACTGACTTTAGAATGCATTACGAATGTTGTGGGATAGGCTGTGCCGCTCACTTTTTGGCCTAAAAAAAAAAGCTTGTAATACCGGCGCTATGGAAGTCCTATTGAAAAAAAGACTATACGCAAATTGCGTAAGTTGATTTGCGTTAAGGCAAAAAAAGTGGCACAAATGGTTGTAAATGCTTCTCTGGGATCCCCTTTGTTCAGAAATAGCAGACATTTATGACTTTGGCGTTGCTTTCTGGTAATTAGAAGGCCGCTAAATGCTGCTGCGCATCACATGTGTATTATGGCTAACAGTGAAGGGGTTAATTAGGTAGTTTGTAGGGAGCTTGCAGGGTTAATTTTAGCTTTATTGTAGAGATCAGCCTCCCACCTGACTCATCAGACCCCCTGATCCCTCCCAAACAGCTCCCTTCCCTCCCCCACCCCACAATTGTCCCCGCCATTTTAAGTACTGGCAGAAAGTCTGCCAGTACTAAAATAAAAGGTTTTTAAATGTTTTGTATTTTTTTAGCATATTTACATATGCTGTGGTGTAGCATCCCCCTTAGCCCCCAACCTCCCTGATCACCCCCCCCAAACAGCTCTCTAACCCTCCCCATCTGTCATATTGGCGGCCATCTTGGGTACTGGCAGCTGTCTGCTATTATTTCACAGTCAAAAAAGTGTTGTTTTTTTTAAATGTACACTACTGTTACACCAGATATGAGTGGTGGCACTGGGCAAGTGGGCACAGTATACGCTGTGAGCCTGACACACACGCTGGCAGGCAGGCAACTGCAATTAGATTACACAGGAAAAAAAAAAAGCAGACTGATGTTCTAGCCCTAAAAAGGGCTTTTTGGGGTGCTGTCCTTACAGCAGAGATCAGATGAGTCCTTCAGGACTGTAGTGGACACTGAATACACTAGCCTAGCTATCGATTTCCCTATTAAATCAGCAGCAGCTACACTGTCCCTCCTCTCACTAAGAATGCAGCTTCCAAATGAATCTAAAATGGATGCTGTCCAGGAGGTGGGAGGGTCTGGGAGGGAGGGTCTGCTGCTGATTGGCTGGAATGTGTCTTCTGACTGTGAGGTACAGGGTCAAAGTTTACTCAATGATGACGAATAGGGGGCGGATCGAACATCGCATATGTTCGCCGTCCGCGGCAAACACGAACATGCTATGTTCGCCGGGAACTATTTGCCGGCGAACTATTCACGACATCACTATACCCACACCTTTATTCCTAGCCATACCTCCTACTATCCACGTCTAGTTATTAGACCCTGTCTGTGCTGAGCCTAGATTTCTTCCACCGTATGTAAACTTAACATTGCCTGTTACCCCTCAAAGGAAATCTTTTCCTAACAGACCCTACTTAAACAACAACCACTAATAAATGCTCAATACCCCCTCTGAACCTTCCAATGGTCCTAAATCTAAAAGGGATCCTTCTCTACATATTAAGAATGACCAAAACATCATTCCCTATCCCTCTACCCTAACAAATCCTACTACTATTGATCCTTTCTACACCAAAAATACAACTGTCATAGTCCTTTATCATGACATACTAACTGCAATAAACCATAATTTCAACTCTCAATCACTGTTAAGCCTAACCATAACCATTTCTCACTGAATTAACCCTTTTCTACCCAAACTGTATTTAACACTATACCCTCAAGAGATAAAAAGGCCCTATACCCACAAAAATAATTAACCCCTAATCATGATCTCCTCTTTCAAATTATCCCCTTCTTAACCTAACTTTCCCTACAGCCAAATGATAGAAACATTGGGTTGCCCTACCGCCCATGCACACACTGTGCAAAAGGCACAAAGTAAAGAGCAATTGCCATATGCTTGTAGACTTCCAGTTTTAACAGTGACACAGCAATATCATATCAGTATTAGTCATGAACATCATAAACACCCTAAAATCATAAACAATGAAAAAATAATATGTTACAATTGTACCCATAAGTTTAGACATTACTTCTTTGCCCAGCACGTCTTGATAGAGTAACAACAGTTTCAGGGACAGGGAAGCTTTTCATCCTCCTTTTTAGTACAAACAGCACATAAGAGGTGCAACCTTAAAGGGACATTAAACACTAAATAAATGCTAGATAGAATGATTCATTCAAAGAAAACCTTCTCTAATTTGACCAATTAGAGACAGTTATAAATAGGTCACTGGAGTTTTCAGCCAATGGCTGTGTGGAATATAACAGTGTTCTGCACTTCCATTTCTAAAGGGATCTTAACATCTCACAATTTCAGAATAGAATTACAGGAAAGGAGGACAAATAAATAATAAAGATATATTGCAGATTTTGTTTTATGTTTACAATTTATCATTTTATATTGCCATCTAAAAGTGTTTATTGTCCCTTTAAGGACTGGGGTTCTTTTGTATCCCCATAAAACCACTACTGGGTTGATTATATGTATGTCCTAAAATATGAAGGCTTCAGATCTTTCAGTCATAAGTTGTTTCTTTATTATCTTCCAGATGTAAAAGTGTTTCAACATTTTATTCTACCAAACTCCTTATGAAAGACAGCAGTTTTGTATCAATGTTTTTATCTGCATTATACATTTTAAACACTGTTATAAATACAAAACTGCTGATATATAATGCTCCACATGCATGCATTCTCCTGAACCTACCTAGGTAAGCTCTTTAAAAAAAAGATAGCAAAAGGACAAAGAAAATGTGATTATTTATAACAATTTTTTGCTTATCAGCCTGTGTCATAATATTTACTTAAAATAACAGGCACCAGAGGCCCTGTGTCATACACAAATAATAAGGTTGGAGACTCGCTGAGCTAAGGTAACAGACCCCAGCCCTGTATGCTCTAAGCTTAGTTCGGGCCTGTATACAGAATTCATAAAACATAAGAAATAATTTACCCCTGATAATTTTTTTATTTATTTACATCTTCATAGTACAGCGATATAACATAAGAATACATATACAGTGAATCGTAGTTTCAGCCTTTGACTCATCAGGTCAATCTTCACTAAATACCAGCAATTGTTCCATACAAAATACAAAATAAATTTGACATTTAGGATTATACATTTACCAACACTTACTATACTGTGTTACCCTTTACAATGCTTATACTATGCAATCTATTCTACCCAACACCTGTTCTGTATACAGGTAGCCCTCAGTTTACGCCGGGGTTAGGTTCCAGAAGGAATGGTTGCAAATCAAAACCGTTGTAAATTGAAACCCAGTTTATAATGTAAGTGAATGGGAAATGAGGGAGTTAGGTTCCAGGCCCCTCTCAAAATTGTCATAAGTAACACCTAATACATTATTTTTAAAGCTTTGAAATGAAGACTTTAAATGCTAAACATCATTATAAACCTAATTAAATAATCACACAACACAGAATATATAATTAAACTAAGTTAAATGAACAAAACATTTTCTAAAACAGCATTATAAACCTAATAAAAAATCAAGTATTTACTTTTAAACATACCAAAATAAATTTAAAGTGCTAGAACAGGCTATTTGAGAATCGCCAAACTATGATGCAGTATATCTGTAAAAAGCTGCCTAGAGGATATCACTTGAATATCTCTAAATAAAAAAAGAAGATATTTCACCTTAAAATGTCCTCAGCTGTCGCTGCCTATTATAACTTGCAAGGGAGCGTGCATCTGGCATGTGCAGGCACAGTCACATTATTTCCCTCCTAATTAATTATAAGGAAGTTTACTATGAAATCTCCTGGGAGTTCAGTGAAATCCCATGAGATCACAGTAAAGCAATGTGTGACATTAGCACTGACAAAGCATATTGGCTTTTGTTTTTTTGTTTTGGGATTTTTAGCATGCAGGTGAGCATAAAAAAGAGTAGGTCTGAGCACTTACTCAGGTTAAGACATTTTTAGGTAAAATATCTTCCTTTTTCACATTCATATGATATTTCCTAGTCAGTTTTTTACATTCAAGTGATTTAGCACATGGGTTTTATGCAGCGGTCAAGTCCTGCAAAAAAAAGTGTGGGAACTCACCAAAACGTCCACCCCCTTACAATTAATATTGTTTTATATACACATACACACTGTATTTGTATGTATATAATCTATACAACTTTGTTAATGAAAGCAAATTAAATCCAATGAAGGGTTGAATGGTTACCGTTGGGCCTGAGAATCCTCCTCTGTCACAGAGTCTCACCCACTAAAGTTGCAATTGTCCTAATTCTGTTGAGGGGGGCTAAATAACCCCAGAGCAAGTCACACAGAAATGTAAGCACCATGTGTTCCACACAGTGTGGGTGATCACACAGCAGGAATGCTGACAGGCTTGGATTTAGTGTGCAGAAGTCCTAGAAGTCCGGGATCTCAATCAGAATAATAGAAAAGGGCAGGAGCGTTATTGATATATAAAAAGGTGGTTTATTAAAAATGGTAAAAACAAAGGTAATCACATGCTAAGACTATCTTTCGAAAAGAAAATCTATCCCATATCTGGCAATATATCCTGTGCGTCCAGCTATGTGGTATATCTTCTATCCTGCATTTGTGGGATTCAATATGAGGGTCGTACTTGTAGACGCCTGAGCCACAGATGGTCAGAACACTATCGAAATATGAAAAATAATTTCAAGTCGCATAGCGTCTCTAGACATTGTAATCTGAAACATCAAGTCAACTTGGAGTGCTTCACTATTTTGCCCATAGAATATATTGAAAAATCGCATTTATATAATAGGTTCTATAGGCTGAGACAGAGAGAGACGTATTGGATCCACAAGCTGTGAACTTTACATCCTTCTGGACTTAATATGAATGTGGATCTAGCGGCTTTCTATTGACTCGACCTGTTGTGTCTATGGCCTCTATTTATCAAGGTCTGTCGGACCTGATCCAACAGTGCGGATCAGGTCCGCCAGACCTCGCTGAATACGGAAAGCAATACGCTCGCCGTATTCATCATTGCACCAGCAGCTCACAAGAGCTGCTGGTGCAATGCCGCCCCCTGCAGACTTGCGGCCAATAGGCCGCCAGCAGGGGGTGTCAATCAACCTGATCGTACTCGATCGGGTTGAATTGTGGTGAAGTCTGTCCGCCTGTTTAGAGCAGGTGGACAGGTTATGGAGCAGCGGTCTTTGTGACAGCTGCTTCATAACTGCTGTTTCTGGTGAGCCTGCAGGCTCGCCAGAAACACAGGGCATCAAGCTCCGTTCGGAGCTTGATAAATATGCCCCTATGTATCAATGAGTAATTGCATATTGGTCATATTGTTGGTCGTTATAGGCACATCTTAAAGGAATAGTATAGTCAAAATTAAACGTTCATGATTCAGATAGAGCATGCAATTTTAAGCAACTTTCTAATTTACTCCTATTATAAATTTTTCTTCATTCTCTTGGTATCTTTATTTAAAAAAGAAAAAATGTAAGCATAGGAGCCGGCCCATTTTTGGCTTAGAACCTGGGTAGCACTTTCGGATTGGTGTCTAAATGTATCCAACCAATCAGCAAAGGTGCTGAACCAAAAATGGACAGGCTTCTAAGTTTACATTCAAGTAAAGATACCAGGAGAAAGAAAAAATTGATAATAGGAGTAAATTAGAAAGTTGCTTAAAATATCATGCTCTATCTGAATCATGAAAGTTTAATTTTGACTAGACTATCCCTTTAATATTTAGTTATTGTGCCGTCCAAGATTGGAATTATATAATACACACGCATTTTGTGTTTTTTTCTTCTATATATACATAGGTTGTCAGTTTGAAAACGGAGGTAAAACTCCGAAACGTTACTTCATAAGGAATAAAACTTTATCCTTATTAAACCCGGCGAGTGCCTTCCTTTTTGCGATATACATAGGTATATATATTCACTATATCACATACATATTCTGTTGTCTCTTTTATATATATATATATATATATATATATATATATATATATATATATATATATATATACTGTATGTATATGTTCAAATATTTGACACATGAGCACTTTACTTTTGAAATAATAATATTACATTGTGTCTTCTTTTCAGTAGTTGGCATTATGTTACTGAATGTATTGCTACATAAATATATATGTATATTCTTTCAGTAGTTTCTTTATCACTCTGTGTATATTTGTCTTATACAATCATGTACATGTCTTGGTATTCACTTTGTATTTTAGTTATGCATGTAACAATCTGCATTTTCACTGTTGGTTTTTTAGGTCTTCTATGTGTCTTTTTAGTGCTGTGATGCACGTTCGCCATTTGTATCAGAGAAATGCCATGATTTTATACAGTCTAGGTATGCTATCAATGGATGCGGTGCGTGCATTACAGACAAAGAAACTACTAGTATTGTCTATTTGGGTACTTCAATGGTGCACTAGCTATTCAGTGTGTCATATCCACTCTTCCATTCCCCTTTTTTGTGATGTATTAGCTAGTTGCATGTTAATAAGAATACAGGTATGCTCTGTTTGGGAGGGAGGGGGGCTGTGTTGATGCTATGAATTTATTGGTTTTAGGAGGGTTTTTAAGGAGTCTGTTAATTCTTTAGATTACAGCCTGAAGAAATGGCATATGTAGCCAAGAAACAAGTTTCTGTACACTTTGTTTTTACCATTTTTAATAAATTACCTTTTTATATATGAATCAGGCTCCTGCCCCTTTCTATCGTTCTGGGTGATTTCCCGCACTTCTCCTGATGCCGACTACTTGCTGAGATTGTCTGCTGTTTCCGGAAACCGCAGCCGTGGTAACCAGTGAGTTTTTTGGTGATTCGTAGAAGCCTCCCCACGTGACCAGTTGAGTGGTGCCGGATACGAGTCTGTTTAGCAACTGAGAGGTCTTGGCTTGTTGTCTATAGCACTGTGTGTGCTCCTGGACCTTGTGAGTTGCCACTTGTCTGTCCTTATATGTACTGGTGATAGGTGTTATCACATGATTAGGTGCCTTTCTCTTGTCTTCTAGGACTTTTGCATACGTTCTCTTTTCCTCGGGAGTGCTGCCAACCTATTCCGCTTATTATTGTAAGAAGGATCCGTTTGATGGAAGATCTTATCCAGGACTCTATTTATTCCTTATTGTCACTTATGTGTGTTTGAAGATTTTATTTTTTTGATTTTATGTTTATTGTTTATTGTGATTTGTGCACACCTCTTATGGGTTTTTCACAAACCTCATTATTACATTTAGTGTATTGTAGGAAGTGTTACTGCCCTTTACTAGAGGATCTCACTATCCCTCTAATCAGACTGTTCTCCAGCTTCTCCCGCCAACAGCAGCAGTGTTTAATGAAGCGTTTCTGTTCTCTGTCCAGAGGGAACTTAGTTCCACCTGAAAAAATAGTAGAGGAACTCCGCTCCCATGCGTTTTCGCTCGACTTGACCCCTGGTTTTATGCCCCTTTAATTTCTGAACACCAATAATAATTGCAATAATAGTTAAAGTGCAACATTTGGAATTCAAGGAGCCTGTTGTAGAGGAAATCTATATAACCAGGACCTCTCTAACCAGACACAACCACCATGAACACAACTCCCTGGCTAACCACTGAACACCAACACAATCACTCAACTGCCTATCCCCTTGAGCTCACCACTCCACACCTGCACAACCATTCAATGGCAACCAAAAAGACACACATAAAGATTGGAAGGGTAGCTGATACCAATTCAACTGATGTTTCAGTTAATCACAATGATCATTCCAACACTGGTCCTAAAATTATCATAACCTTTTGCCTTTTTCCTCTTAGTTCTGTTTCTACATTTAGTTTAAGCTCACTGTACATTTTCATATCTGCTATCTCTGTAGAATTGTACTGGATCCTGCTTAACAGTGTTGGTTCTACACGGGGGCCCTGTAAAAATGTCCCTGCCCCCCCTGTGTCCCCCCCCCCGAGCTGCCCGGTAATATCTATTAAAATGGACATAGCTCTTAACAGGATTCATAGTGTGTTTCTACTTTTTTACATCCAGACCAGGCCACATCCGGCTGTACCCAACCTACCCAGCCCATGTTCCACTTCCACCCACAACCGGCACCCCTTCTAGCCTGCTACTCAGCTGGAGCAGGACTGAGTCTGGACTACTAGTCTAGCAGACAGCAGGCACAGCTTGCTTCCTGATCAATGCATGCTGTGAGACTATCGCACGTCACATGATCACGAGGATGACATCATGTCAGCAAGAAGACCTGCACTGTGAGGGGAGTATCAGTAAAACAGGGGTGACCAGGGTGAGTTAATGTTTATGGATGGTATATCTGTGTGTTTGTGTGTCTTATAGGGAATATATTTACTCAGAAACAAAATAAGCCGCATCAGAAAATATTATGAATATATGAGCATTATAAAGTCACCCTTTGAATAACATTCTGTGTATAATTGTCTGCAGCAATATTATAAGCCAGACTGATCCTCGCTTCTACCTACTGCAGATAAAATCAAACAGCAATGAAATTAAATAAAAAGAGAAAAGCGCTCAACCTGGAAACGAACAATAGAATAATAGCCTATTGTATGGCTAGTTACCACCCAAGAAGCAGCCTCCTTTTGCTCAACATGTGCCTTTCACAGAGAAGAACTTTCCTGTAGCATATCAGTCTGATCATGACTTAAAAGTACAGTCCAGCCCAGAAATACCAGGCAATCCCTCTCTGAACGAGAGAAACAGCAAAAACCCAGATGTACATTTCGTAATTCTTTTATTAGAAAAATAATCATATATGCATATATACAAAATAAAATCATAATAACAAATACAAACAAAATATCTCTTGTTACAAACTGAAATATTGACCCAAATTTTTGTCATCAGAAAAAAATCAAAATGCAAACATTAAACTTAAATAATCACACAAAATAAAATTAAACATATTTCAAATACAGACAAAAACAAACTGGAGAAAAAAAAAACAAAAAACTAAATAATCCAATCCTTCCACTTCTTTGTCTTCCAGATGCCTTCAGAATCTAATTCCCCATATCGCCTCCTATCAAAAGAAAAATACAAAAACAACTTCCCATGGATCATACCCACACAATTACCTACAGTAACTACCTCTTTCTTAAAAATCTAAATATTACGCACATCCCACAACACCTCCTTCACACAACATGCCAACAACCATATCAATCTTGCTTTCTACTTTTCCACACCACTTCCACACAAACCATACATCATCATATTAAAAGTAAAAAACTGCACTCCAGTCAAACCCTTAATCATCCTTTCAAACTTCTCCAAACATCCCTAGCATACTCACAATTCCAAAACAAATGAATAACACTCTCGCTTTGACAACAACCATCTCTAGGACACACTTCTGAAGCCACTAAACAACGCATTCTCTGAAAACCCCTTGTTGGCAAACACTTATGCACACTCATCCAACTAATATCTTTCTGCCTATTCATCAAATACTTATTACACACATTTTTCCATACCAACACACATTCATTTTCATTCAAACCCCCAATCAACTCAAGACCTTCCTTCTTCTCCAACATTTTCAACACCATTCTGTTTGCACACCACATCTCCCTACTAACATTCTCCAAACCATATTTTTTAATCCAACATTCCACCGTTACATAAAACCATGGAACAGCAAAACATACCAGTTTCTTTCTATCAATCTCAAATAAACCATATCGTCTTAAAACATTTCCACAAGCATACTTTACCATACAACCAGCCATGCTATCCTTACCACTCAGAACCACACACCTACTAACATATTTCACAGCCAAAAATCTCTCCACATTTGGAAAACCCTTACCACCAACATTCTTACTCTTAACAACAACATCTCTTTTCAAACGCTCCATACCAGAACTCCAGAAAAAAGAAAACAAAATTCTCTGAAAAATCCTCTCAGGTGGTAGAAAAACTAACGCCAAATATAACATAATAGGGATCAAAACCGATTTAATAACTAACATTTTTCCTTCCAAAGATAAAGTCCTTAAAGACCAAAACTGAAGTTTTCTACTCACTTTATCAAAAACATTCTCCCAACTTTCTAAGCCTTTCAAATCCACATCAAATTTCACACCCAACACCTCAATTGTACCTTCAGTCACAGGCCATCCACAGGAATCAATCTCCCTATCATTACCAAAAACTTTAACTTTACACTTATTCCAATTAACTCTGAAACCACTTGCCATACAAAAACATTCAACTAAAGTTTTCACCCTCCTCAAACCAGCCTGAGTCTCACATACCACACTCACATCATCCATATACCCAATCACTTTTAAACACCTTCCATTACTACCAGGAACACTCACACCTCTAACTAATTTATCTTTCCTCAAACTAGTTAATAATGGCTCAATGACACATGCAAATAACACAGGAGACAAAGGACATCCTTGATGCACTCCAGATTTAACACAAAATTCCTCAGTCAAAAAAAATTAACCTGGACTTGACTCACAATATCACTATACAAACATTTAAACCATCCAATAATCTTACCAGAAAAACCTAAACGTTCTAAAACATGAAACATAAAATCATGCACTACCCTATCATACGCTTTTTCAAAATCCACAATAGCAACAGCAACAGACCTCATCCTCTCCCTCACATACCACAGTACATCGCATAGTAACAACAAACTTTCAGAAATCTGACGCCCAGGAACAGCACACACTTGCTCTTCACCCACAACCTTACCAATCACTCCACGCATTCTATTTGCCAACACCTTTGCAATAACCTTATAGTCAACATTCAACAACGTAATCGGCCTCCAATTCCTCAAATCTCTCTTATCACCTTTTTTAAATAACAAAACAATCAAACCTTTCCTCATTGAAATAGGCAAAACATTCATTCTAAAAACAAACTTACAAACATCCAACATATCCACCCCAATTAAATTCCAAAAACAAGTATAAAATTCAAACTTAGATCCCTTTCTAACAAATCATTATCATATTTTTCCAACTTAACCTCAATGTCTTCCAACAACTCATTTTCCAATAAAACATCTCTTGTTTTTTCTTTATACAGCTCACTGTAAAACTCATTAACTTCACGCAAAACACCATCCGTACCATTAACTTCACACTCAACCTTATCAAAAACACTAACAAAACCAGTCTTTCCTTCAAAAGCTTTCTTAAAAAAATATTTACTACAAGACTCATCCTTTTCCATTTTCTCCAATCTTGCCATAAAAAACAAGTTTCTTTCCTTTTTCATGCATACACTTTTTAATTATCTTTCTTGCTTCAGCAATTTCCTCATGCACATCAATACCACAATTTCTCAATTCATACAAATACAACAACCTCAGATACCATTTATCATACAACTCCCTTTCCATTCTAGCTTTCTCACAGCCTTTCTTAATAAAAAACCTCTTTATTTCCACCTTCAACCATTCCCACCACATAAGCACATTACTAAAATCACATTTTCTTTCACGCCACCTTTCATACATCCAAACAAACTGACGCTTAAACTTCTCATCTTCTAACAAATCCACATTCAGTTTCCAAACACCCTTACCATACTTGATCTTCAAAACACAATTCACCTTACACATCAAAAGGGCATGATCCGTAAAGGGCATCCGCTTTAAAGAAAAATCATCAACACATAAAAATTTAGATAAAAAACAAAAATCAATTCAAGATTTTATCCCACCACTATCACTAAAGAAAGTAAAACCCTCCCCTGAAAAAGAAACAGACCCGAAGGCATCCTTCAAACCGAAAGATTTAAGCAAATCAAGTAAAAACTTCCCTGAGCTATCCATCCTACAATCCCTCCCACCCTCTCTGTCCCCATTCTTAATAATACAATTAAAATCCCCAACCAAAAAAGTTGGCTCTCGACCTGGCAGAAAAAACTTTAAAGTTTCAAAATTAAGCAAACGTTCTACCCTATTTGGAGAAGCATATACATTAAACAAACGATAAACAGTCCCACAAAAACTAAAACTAACCAAAAGTACCCGACCTGGGACAATATGAACTACATTAAGGATAGAAAAACTAAACCCCTTAAACAAAACTCCCACCCCCCCCCATTCCTATCAGAAGAACAAGACCATACTTTAGGACCATATTCCCAGTCAGCACATTTAGGATGTTCAGAAAGACCACATTTCTGCAAACAAAAAATATTAGCAGAACATACAAATAATAATTTAAAAATTGCAGCTCTCCTTGCTATAGTTGTCATACACCTGACATTAAGAGAAGAAATGGTCTGAAACATCATAAAAATAAATTAAAGAAAAAAAAATAACATCAGGACTTCTTCTTTCCTTTCTTTTTCTTAGGACTCAAAGGAGATCCTTTAAATCTGCCTCTGTGACGTTCCGACCTCCTAGGCTCCCCCTTGCCAGCCTCATAACCAGTAACTTCAGCAAGTTGGTTCACATCTCTTTTATCTAGATAACCAACAGAAGAGGCATCAGAAAAGTCACCTATACACTGGCTTGAGTCAGAAGGAACGTCTTTAGTAGAGACAGAGGGAAACTCTGAAATTAAAGCATCACTTGTAGTATCTGGATCCAAATCAGGACTCTCCCATCCATCAGAATCCGCATCTTTTTTCCGCTTGGAGGCAGATTTTTTCCCTACAGTGTCCATATCCTCCTCAGAACTAGAGGACACAACAGCAGACCAATCCATGTTCTCCCCTTCACCAAGAACAGCATCAGGAGCAAGATCACAAGATGACTCAGTGAAGGAAAAATTATCTGTCCCAGGAACAGCAACAGTATCATCCACAGAATTGGGCAACAGGGCTTCAAGAACATCTGAAGCAGCTATCACATTAGATGTAGCAAGATCCACCTCCTGAAGATGAGATTGGGCTTCCTCCACCTTCTCAGCCACAGGAACCACCACAGGAGCATCAGACACCTCTCCGACAGGGACCCCAACTGCAGATTTCTTACACAAAAGAGGTAATATAGAGTTCAATGCCTCATCAGAGACCTCCTCCTCATTCACAGATGGCTCAACTGCAACTGAAGATGTTTTATTTGCCACATCAGCATAGGAAGGCTTCACTCTATCAAGCCCCTGCAACATCATCAAAGAACACATCCTGCACAGATGACTTGAAGAACCACACAGGTCACAGGACCGGCATTTACTACAGTGGGCAACAAGATGATCCTCCTCACCGCAATTTCGACATCTGGCACCTGGGCAATTTTCAGCAATGTGACCAAACAGGTTGCAACTACGGCAAAAAAGAGGCATGTCATCATAGTATAGGAAACCTCAATTTCCACCAATGGCGAAAGTCTGTGGAGGGTGTTTCTTTCCACCAATACCTAATTCATCTGGCACAAACCGCACCCAGAACCTGCGCTTTCCATTGAAAGTCCCAAACTGATTCTTCAGCTTGCTACCTCCTTGGACATCATCAAAGTAGCGACAAAGAAACAGACGAATTTCCACATCAGTGACCCAAGGGTTGTACATATGTACTGTCACCGGGATTCTTCTCTCCCTCTGCACACAGGCAACAAATTTCATGCCAACCAACTCTGGAGCAGCAGCCATATCAATAGTCTGTTGATAGCAGGTCTGTAAATAATGCTAATCGGTGAAAGCCACATCAAAAATCCCTCTTGAAGGGAATGATTGAACACAATGCAAACTTGCTCTTGGCATCTTCAATACACCCTCCAAAACCACCTGCTGGACATGAGCCAAACCAATCTTCTCTCGAAAGTCCTCAGAAATCAACACACAAAGTGTATGGGGAACATTTGGCACATTGGTAGCCATATTTGCCCTATTGCCTCTTTAGGCTGGATTTAAGAGCGCCCCCCAAAAGCAGCATGTGGCTGAAGTCCAGGGACGATGCCACAAGGCCAAGGGGACGGCCCTACTACCCAGTTGCTCTACGCTTAAGGAGTAGCCACCCCCCAATAGCAGCAGGAGCCCAAACCCCAAAGGGAAAGGATCCCAGGCCGAAGGAGCAGGTCTCCAGGCAGCAAATCTTTCAACCAAGACCAAGCACAGAAAACTGTACTTGATCCAAGCCAAAGGCCCGAGAAGCAACCTCAGCTGATCATTTCGGCCTATTGTGGACCTCGTCAGTGAGGTGCAGCCATATCCCTCTAGGCACACTGAGCAACGGGTCTATGTCTGGATTCCCGCATCACACTTAGGGAGACTTCTGCTTCAGGAAAGTTCTTCTTTGTGAAAGGCACATGTTGAGCAAAAAGAGGCTGCTTTTTGGGTGGTAACTAGCCATAGAACAAGCTATTATGCTATTGTTCGTTCCTAGGTTGAGCGCTCCTCTCTTTTTATTTATGCAAATTATGACACTTAGGGAATCCAAACGTGGACCCTTTGCTCAATGTGCCTAGAGGGATATGGCTGCACCTCACTGACGAGGCCCACACTAGGCCGAAACGTATGTCTGGGGTTTTGCTGTTTCTCTCGTTCAGAGAGGGATTGCCTGGTATTTTGGGGCTGGCCTGTGCTGTTAAGACAGGATCAGACTGATACGCTTCAAGAAAGTTCTTTTTTGTGAAAGGCACATGTTGAGCAAAAAGAGGCTGCTTCTTGGGTGGTAACTAGCCATAGAACAAGCTATTATGCTATTGTTCATTCCCAGGTAGAGCGCTTCTCTCTTTTTATTTAAGCAATGAAATTAAGTTCACTAATTTTAAATATATCCGATGCATTTGTTATGTTTTTTATCTTTAATTTTTATTCTCTCCAAGACGTTTTAGTTTGGACCATTCCAATTAATGTTTTCAGTTTTGTTGCGTTTTTTTGTGGGCTAGATATTGAACTAATGGGTGATTGTCCCCATGCTGGTTATATATTACTAGAAAATATTAATAATGGTTTAGGTGTATGTGATCTGCTCTCAATGTATTTCTATATACCATAAACTATGTAAATAGTGGGATTTTATAATATAATTTCAAACAGGTTATTCCTTTATACCCTTATACAACTATTGTAAAGCCTGAAGTGGATTAGTATAACGTAATTATATATATATATATATATATATATATATATATATATATATATATATATATATATATATATATATATACTATAGAATGGGGAGAGAAATGAACAGTGGAAAATTCAATAATATTAATGTGGTGCAGACCCTGAAAAACAAATTTTTTAACTTACTTAGAAGGAAGAAAGAAAGAGAATATATATATATATCCTGTTAAAAAGGCAGGGATTTCAGCACTCAATAAATATATACAATAATAACGGTATCATACCAAGAAAGTTCAAATTATTAGTAATAATTTATTTAGACTTGTGTCCACTTAAGTGCATAGATTCGGCAAACAAAACTCCCAACAGATGCATCCATTATAGTAATTTATTTGTCCATAAATATACTAATAGCACATATGTTGTAAAGTACAATAGACAATAGATTAAAAAAACATGGCCAGCTTATAACCAATAGACATGGATAAATATGCAAATATTTGAGCATTAGATGCAACACCTCAACTAGAGGGTAGCCCTGTACTCCCACAGGAATCTGCTACCTTACGCCTAGAGTTAGAGTTTTGCGGCCAAAGGGGTGCGTTAGCTACGCATGCTTTTTTTCCCCCGCACCTTTTAAATACCGCTTTTATTTAGAGTTCAATGAAGGGCTGTGTTAGGCTCCAAAAAGGGAGCGTAGAGGCATATTTACCGCCACTGCAACTCTAAATACCAGCAGTGCTTACGGACGCGGCCAGCTTCAAAAACGTGCTCGTGCACGATTCCCCCATAGGAAACAATGGGGCAGTTTGAGCTGAAAAAAAACCTAACACCTGCAAAAAAGCAGCGTTCAGCTCCTAACGCAGCCCCATTGTTTCCTATGGGGAAACTCTTCCTAAGTCTGCACCTAACACCCTAACATGTACCCCGAGTCTAAACACCCCAAACCTTACACTTATTAACCCCTAATCTGCCGCCCCCGCTATCGCTGACCCCTGCATATTTTTTTAACCCCTAATCTGCCGCTCCGTACACCGCCGCAACCTACGTTATCCCTATGTACCCCTAATCTGCTGCCCCTAACACCGCCGACCCCTATATTATATTTATTAACCCCTAATCTGCCGCCCCCAACGTCGCCGCCACCTACCTACAATCATTAACCCCTAATCTGCCGACCGGACCTCACCGCTACTATAATAAATGTATTAACCCCTAATCCGCCTCACTCCCGCCTCAAAAACCCTATAATAAATAGTATTAACCCCTAATCTGCCCTCCCTAACATCGCCGACACCTAACTTCAAGTATTAACCCCTAATCTGCCGACCAGACCTCGCCGCTACTCTAATAAATGTATTAACCCCTAAAGCTAAGTCTAACCCTATCCTTAACACCCCCCTTAGTTAAATATAATTTAAATCTAACGAAATAAAATAAATCTTATTAAATAAATTAATCCTATTTAAAACTAAATACTTACCTGTAATATAAACCCTAATATAGCTACAATATAAATAATAATTATATTGTAGCTATTTTAGGATTTATATTTATTTTACAGGCAACTTTGTATTTATTTTAACTAGGTACAATAGCTATTAAATAGTTAATAACTATTTAATAGCTACCTAGTTAAAATAATTACAAAATTACCTGTAAAATAAATCCTAACCTAAGTTACAATTAAACCTAACACTACACTATCAATAAATAAATTAAATAAACTACCTACAATTATCTACAATTAAATCAACTAAACTAAATTAAAAAAACAAACAAACTCTAAATTACAAAAAAAAACACTAAATTACAAAAAATAAAGAAAGATTACATGAATTTTAAACTAATTACACCTACTCTAAGCCCCCTAAAAAAATAACAAAGCCCCCCAAAATAAAAAAATGCCCTACCCTATTCTAAAATTAAACAGCTCTTTTACCTTACCAGCCCTTAAAAGGGCCTTTTGCGGGGCATGCCCCAAAGAAAACAGCTCTTTTGCATATAAATAAACATACAATACCCCCCCCCAACATTACATCCCACCACCCACATACCCCTAATCTAACCCAAACCCCCCACCTAACACTAAGCCCCTGAAGATCTTCCTACCTTATCTTCACCACGCCGGGTATCACTGATCCGTCCAGAAGAGGCTCCGAAGTCTTATTCCTATCCGGGAAGAAGAGGTCCAGAAGAGGGTCCAAAGTCTTCCTCCTATCCGGCAAGAAGAGGACATCCGGACTGGCAAACATCTTCATCCAAGCGGCATTTTCTATCTTCTTCCATCCGGCGCGGAGCGGGACCATCTTCAAGCAGCTGACGCGGAGCCATCCTTCTTCACCGACGGACTAACGACGAATGAAGGTTCCTGATAGGAATTAAGGTAGGAAAAATCTGATTGGCTGATTGAATCAGCCAATCAGATTCAAGTTCAATAAGATTGGCTGATTGGATCAGCCAATCGGATTGAACTTGAATCTGATTGGCTGATTCAATCAGCCAATCAGATTTTTCCTACCTTAATTCCGATTGGCTGATAGAATCCTATCAGCCAATCGGAATTCAAGGGACGCCATCTTGGATGACGTCCCTTAAAGGAACCTTCATTCGTCATTAGTCCATCGGTGAAGAAGGATGGCTCCGCGTCGGCTGCTTTAAGATGGTCCCGATCCGCGCCGGATGAAAGAAGATAGAAGATGCCGCTTGGATGAAGATGTTTGCCGGTCTGGATGTCCTCTTCTTGCCGGATAGGAGGAAGACTTTGGACCCTCTTCTGGACCTCTTCTTGCCGGATAGGTGGAAGACTTCGGAGCCTCTTCTGGACGGATCGGTGATACCCGGCCTGGTGAAGATAAGGTAGGAAGATCTTCAGGGGCTTAGTGTTAGGTTTTTTAAGCGGGGTTTGGGTTAGATTAGGGGTATGTGGGTGGTGGGTTGTAATGTTGGGGGGGTATTGTATGTTTATTTAAATGCAAAAGAGCTGTTTTCTTTGGGGCATGCGCTGCAAAAGGCCCTTTTAAGGGCTGGTAAGGTAAAAGAGCTGTTTAATTTTTATTTTAGAATAGGGTAGGGCATTTTTTTTATTTTGGGGGGTTTTGTTATTTTTTTAGGGGGCTTAGAGTAGGTGTAATTAGTTTAAAATTCATGTAATCTTTTTTTATTTTTTGTAATTTAGTGTTTTTTTTTTTGTAATTTAGTGTTTTGTTTTTTTGTAATTTAGTTTAGTTGATTTAATTGTAGATAATTGTAGGTAGTTTATTTAATTTATTTATTGATAGTGTAGTGTTAAGTTTAATTGTAACTTAGGTTAGGATTTATTTTACAGGTAATTTTGTAATTATTTTAACTAGGTAGCTATTAAATAGTTATTAACTATTTAATAGCTATTATACCTAGTTAAAATAAATACAAAGTTGCCTGTAAAATAAATATAAATCCTAAAATAGCTACAATATAATTATTATTTATATTGTAGCTATATTATGGTTTATTTTACAGGTAAGTATTTAGTTTTAAATAGGATTAATTTATTTAATAAGATTTATTTTATTTCGTTAGATTTAAATTATATTTAACTTAGGGGGGTTTTAGGGATAGGGTTAGACTTAGCTTTAAGGGTTAATACATTTATTAGAGTAGCGGCGAAGTCCGGTCGGCAGATTAGGGGTTAATACTTGAAGTTAGGTGTCGGCAATGTTAGGGAGGGCAGATTAGGGGTTAATAAAGTTTCTTATAGGGTTTTTGAGGCGGGAGTGAGGCGGTTTAGGGGTTAATACATTTATTATAGTAGCGGCGAGGTCCGGTCGGCAGATTAGGGGTTAAAAAGTGTAGGTAGGTAGCGGCGACGTTGGGGGGGGGGCAGATTAGGGGGTAATAAATATTATGTAGGGGTTGGTGATGTTAGGGGTAGCAGATTAGGGGTACATAGGGATAATGTAGGTTGCGGCGGTGTGCGGTCGGAAGATTAGGGGTTAAAAAAATTTAATATAGTGGCGGCGATGTGGGGGGACCTCGGTTTAGGGGTACATAGGTAGTTTATGGGTGTTAGTGTACTTTAGAGCACAGTAGTTAAGAGCTTTATGAACCGGCGTTTCTCTGCGGCTGGAGTCTTGTCGTTAGATTTCTAATGCTCACTTCAGCCAAGACTCTAAATACCGGCGTTAGAAAGATCCCATTGAAAAGATAGGCTACGCAATTGTCGTAGGGGGATCTGCGGTATGGAAAAGTCGCGGCTGGAAAGTGAGCGTTAGACCCTTTCCTGACTGACTCTAAATACCAGCGGGCGGTAAAAACCAGCTTTAGGACCCCCTAATGCTGGTTTTGACGGCTAACGCAGAACTCTAAATCTAGGCGTTAGTAAATCAATGAGGATCCATGCAAATGCGTTGTTACATAAATAAGTCAAAGGCAACACCTCTCTCAGAGGATGACCCAGTTATTTCTAACTGGTAAAATGTCAACATGAGAAAATACCTGAGGATCTATCCCAAGATGAAAATAGCATGTAAAAGTTTAAACAGCATGATTTGTAAAAGAAGCATATAACAGTAGTGCTTACTAGATGAACAACACCCATACCAGAGGATAGCACCACTCTTTAAAAGAAGGTCCAGGCTATCATGGTGATGAATATGGATCTATGTTCGTCCTCCAGTAAATACATACAAATTTATGAACGTACAGTAAAAAAAATGCCTTAAACCATATAGGTATACATTGTATTCAAGTGCTAGATACACATAGACATAAACTCAAGAGTGGTACTGTTAGGTTTGTCAGTTCAGTGGTAGTCAGCACTTATTATCAGATAAGGTGTAACTGCTTTTGTGTTATTTGTATACACCATTGTCCCAAAGTAACCTTGTATTGAATCGCAACAAAGTTATTCCGTGAATACGTTACTGTAAACATCAAGTGAGTCCTCCAATCTGGGGATCAAAAGGCAAAGACAAGCTTCATTCGTCAACAAACTGCACGCTTATAATCCATGTGAACTGGAAAGCTGGTCCAAACTCAACAGAAATGATGTCACACGCCAACGGCCGTTTCACCCCCCACGTGACCAAACGTCATAGGGGCTTCCTCAGGGCGTACATCATGGGACTCCATGTACTGGCTTTTAAACACTGCCCATTTTTCGGATAGGTGAACATACACATGTGAAGTTTCTTAAAGAAAAAGTTTTCAAAACAGAAGTTTCCTATACACAACCTAATCCGCATTCATCTTGTATTCATTTTAAGTGCTAAAAGAAACATAGTGGAAATAGTGACAACGGTGTTAGTTTAAGCAAATATCAACCCCTTCATAATATAGTATGCTGAAATAATAGTAGATATATAATCTATTCAGTATTCATTATATACCAGTTAGTATCACTGGTGAAGTGTAGGAGAAGGGGGTATCACTGATCCGTCCAGAAGAGGCTCCGAAGTCTTATTCCTATCCGGGAAGAAGAGGTCCAGAAGAGGGTCCAAAGTCTTCCTCCTATCCGGCAAGAAGAGGACATCCGGACTGGCAAACATCTTCATCCAAGCGGCATTTTCTATCTTCTTCCATCCGGCGCGGAGCGGGACCATCTTCAAGCAGCTGACGCGGAGCCATCCTTCTTCACCGACGGACTAACGACGAATGAAGGTTCCTGATAGGAATTAAGGTAGGAAAAATCTGATTGGCTGATTGAATCAGCCAATCAGATTCAAGTTCAATCTGATTGGCTGATTGGATCAGCCAATCGGATTGAACTTGAATCTGATTGGCTGATTCAATCAGCCAATCAGATTTTTCCTACCTTAATTCCGATTGGCTGATAGAATCCTATCAGCCAATCGGAATTCAAGGGACGCCATCTTGGATGACGTCCCTTAAAGGAACCTTCATTCGTCATTAGTCCATCGGTGAAGAAGGATGGCTCCGCGTCGGCTGCTTTAAGATGGTCCCGATCCGCGCCGGATGAAAGAAGATAGAAGATGCCGCTTGGATGAAGATGTTTGCCGGTCTGGATGTCCTCTTCTTGCCGGATAGGAGGAAGACTTTGGACCCTCTTCTGGACCTCTTCTTGCCGGATAGGTGGAAGACTTCGGAGCCTCTTCTGGACGGATCGGTGATACCCGGCCTGGTGAAGATAAGGTAGGAAGATCTTCAGGGGCTTAGTGTTAGGTTTTTTAAGGGGGGTTTGGGTTAGATTAGGGGTATGTGGGTGGTGGGTTGTAATGTTGGGGGGGTATTGTATGTTTATTTAAATGCAAAAGAGCTGTTTTCTTTGGGGCATGCGCTGCAAAAGGCCCTTTTAAGGGCTGGTAAGGTAAAAGAGCTGTTTAATTTTTATTTTAGAATAGGGTAGGGCATTTTTTTTATTTTGGGGGGTTTTGTTATTTTTTTAGGGGGCTTAGAGTAGGTGTAATTAGTTTAAAATTCATGTAATCTTTTTTTATTTTTTGTAATTTAGTGTTTTTTTTTTTGTAATTTAGTGTTTTTTTTTTTTGTAATTTAGTTTAGTTGATTTAATTGTAGATAATTGTAGGTAGTTTATTTAATTTATTTATTGATAGTGTAGTGTTAAGTTTAATTGTAACTTAGGTTAGGATTTATTTTACAGGTAATTTTGTAATTATTTTAACTAGGTAGCTATTAAATAGTTATTAACTATTTAATAGCTATTATACCTAGTTAAAATAAATACAAAGTTGCCTGTAAAATAAATATAAATCCTAAAATAGCTACAATATAATTATTATTTATATTGTAGCTATATTATGGTTTATTTTACAGGTAAGTATTTAGTTTTAAATAGGATTAATTTATTTAATAAGATTTATTTTATTTCGTTAGATTTAAATTATATTTAACTTAGGGGGGTTTTAGGGATAGGGTTAGACTTAGCTTTAAGGGTTAATACATTTATTAGAGTAGCGGCGAAGTCCGGTCGGCAGATTAGGGGTTAATACTTGAAGTTAGGTGTCGGCAATGTTAGGGAGGGCAGATTAGGGGTTAATAAAGTTTCTTATAGGGTTTTTGAGGCGGGAGTGAGGCGGTTTAGGGGTTAATACATTTATTATAGTAGCGGCGAGGTCCGGTCGGCAGATTAGGGGTTAAAAAGTGTAGGTAGGTAGCGGCGACGTTGGGGGGGGGGCAGATTAGGGGGTAATAAATATTATGTAGGGGTTGGTGATGTTAGGGGTAGCAGATTAGGGGTACATAGGGATAATGTAGGTTGCGGCGGTGTGCGGTCGGAAGATTAGGGGTTAAAAAAATTTAATATAGTGGCGGCGATGTGGGGGGACCTCGGTTTAGGGGTACATAGGTAGTTTATGGGTGTTAGTGTACTTTAGAGCACAGTAGTTAAGAGCTTTATGAACCGGCGTTTCTCTGCGGCTGGAGTCTTGTCGTTAGATTTCTAATGCTCACTTCAGCCAAGACTCTAAATACCGGCGTTAGAAAGATCCCATTGAAAAGATAGGCTACGCAATTGTCGTAGGGGGATCTGCGGTATGGAAAAGTCGCGGCTGGAAAGTGAGCGTTAGACCCTTTCCTGACTGACTCTAAATACCAGCGGGCGGTAAAAACCAGCTTTAGGACCCCCTAATGCTGGTTTTGACGGCTAACGCAGAACTCTAAATCTAGGCATTAGTAAATCAATGAGGATCCATGCAAATGCGTTGTTACATAAATAAGTCAAAGGCAACACCTCTCTCAGAGGATGACCCAGTTATTTCTAACTGGTAAAATGTCAACATGAGAAAATACCTGAGGATCTATCCCAAGATGAAAATAGCATGTAAAAGTTTAAACAGCATGATTTGTAAAAGAAGCATATAACAGTAGTGCTTACTAGATGAACAACACCCATACCAGAGGATAGCACCACTCTTTAAAAGAAGGTCCAGGCTATCATGGTGATGAATATGGATCTATGTTCGTCCTCCAGTAAATACATACAAATTTATGAACGTACAGTAAAAAAAATGCCTTAAACCATATAGGTATACATTGTATTCAAGTGCTAGATACACATAGACATAAACTCAAGAGTGGTACTGTTAGGTTTGTCAGTTCAGTGGTAGTCAGCACTTATTATCAGATAAGGTGTAACTGCTTTTGTGTTATTTGTATACACCATTGTCCCAAAGTAACCTTGTATTGAATCGCAACAAAGTTATTCCGTGAATACGTTACTGTAAACATCAAGTGAGTCCTCCAATCTGGGGATCAAAAGGCAAAGACAAGCTTCATTCGTCAACAAACTGCACGCTTATAATCCATGTGAACTGGAAAGCTGGTCCAAACTCAACAGAAATGATGTCACACGCCAACGGCCGTTTCACCCCCCACGTGACCAAACGTCATAGGGGCTTCCTCAGGGCGTACATCATGGGACTCCATGTACTGGCTTTTAAACACTGCCCATTTTTCGAGATAGGTGAACATACACATGTGAAGTTTCTTAAAGAAAAAGTTTTCAAAACAGAAGTTTCCTATACACAACCTAATCCGCATTCATCTTGTATTCATTTTAAGTGCTAAAAGAAACATAGTGGAAATAGTGACAACGGTGTTAGTTTAAGCAAATATCAACCCCTTCATAATATAGTATGCTGAAATAATAGTAGATATATAATCTATTCAGTATTCATTATATACCAGTTAGTATCACTGGTGAAGTGTAGGAGAAGGGGGATGCTGATTGTCTGATAGATATATAGGTACAAAAAAGAGAGAGAAGTTTGACAGTACCCAGCACTCACAAAACACTATATAGTAACAGTATGCATTGAAAACCAGATTGTGTCAAGAACTGGTTATTAAAACGTAACTTTTACTAATGATAGAATTAAAAATGTGGTAAATAGTACCAAATGTATAACATAAATATGTGAGACATACATTTAAAACTTAGATTAAGAAACAGATCAGGACTGTGTGTGTGAGACTTCAAAAACAGAATTACTTCCCTGGGTAATAGTTCAAATACACCGTAACCCTCAGGGCTCAGAGAATACACGGATTGCTCTAAAGATAATCTAAAAAGGGGATTGACCCCTACAACATTGCCTAATCTGAGCAATACTGGTATCTAGAGCAGGAGAGGAAACGTTTGTAAATGACTGATTAAGGAAGGCAATTGCCACATTAATATGAGCTTAGAGAGGTCCCAGGTAAACACAAATTAGCAAGTCTCATGCACACAGACAATGCCTGCCATACTTGTTATTTTCTTGCCTTTCTCAATATCTTTTTTTGGCTGGGTACAAAAAAGAGAGAGAAGTTTGACAGTACTCAGCACTCACAAAACACTATATAGTAACAGTATGCATTGAAAACCGGATTGTGTCAAGAACTGGTTATTAAAACGTAACTTTTACTAATGATAGAATAAAAAATGTGTTAAATAGTACCAAATGTATAACATAAATATGTAAGACATACATTTAAAACTTAGATTAAGAAACAGAGCAGGACTGTGTGTGTGAGACTTCAAAAACAGAATTACTTCCCTGGGTAATAGTTCAAATACACCGTAACCCTCAGGGCTCAGAGAATACACGGATTGCTCTAAAGCTAATCTAAAAAGGGGATTGACCCCTACAACATTACCTAATCTGAGCAATACTGGTATCTAGAGCAGGAGAGGAAACGGTTTGTAAATGACTGATTAAGGAAGGCAATTGCCACATCAATATGAGCTTAGAGAGGTCCCAGGTAAACACAAATTAGCAAGTCTCATGCACACAGACAATGCCTGATGTACATTTCGCCGCTAGCACGGCTTTCTCAGAGGCTAACCAGAGTCAGGGCCCCAACCCGGTATTTGTATCGTCATTGACCAATAGAAATTGGTTCTAAGCACACACCTCTAGATGCAGCCTATCACAAGAGGCTTAACATAATTGGTTAAAGATTCATCACATGATCGTATCAACCAGATGTCAGGCTAGTAACTTGTTGAAACAATTTTGTAATATAAGATATTAGATATTCGCTACATTGTTTCAAAATCAAGAATAGGTGTCAGGAGCATTGAAAGATGTCAGCAAACTTCCATCCCAACATGATTTACTAAACTCAATTGTAAATTTCAATCATGCAGGTCTAGCTTACTCAAACTTGTCACTCCCACCTGGTCAAAGATTAATTCTATCCACCAATTGGATTCGAGAGTGTCTTACAATACAAAAATCTGCGTTCATTATCAATAACAGATTTTCATTCACACATTTCAACACACATATAATGAGATTCATCCTTCCTATGTCACACGAAGGAAAATCCTCAATTGATGCATAAATCCTCTCCATGTATGTTGATAGAAAATTTGATTGCGTTTTTCAAAAAAATATCATAAGAGAATGATGTCAACATCCTTCCTATATCACACGAAGGTAAATACTCTATTGATGTAGAAAAATAAATAAATAAAGCCTCTCCATGTATATTGATAGAAAATTTAAATTTTAATTGCGTTTTTCAAAAAACGATCATAAGAGAATGATGTCAAAACTCATTCACAAATTTACTTAAATAAGACACACTCTTCTTATCTGTCACAGCAAAGAGTAATGTTAACACGAATAAGTATATTGACTCTATTGAAACGGAATCTTCTTGTGTGTCCCTAGTAGATTAAGTGCATAAAATAGCTTGATATCAAAAACCTATATGTAAGATTTATCAATAATATCACGTAATGCGTATCACATTTCAAATAGCAAACCAAAAACGGGACATTGTTTGTAATATTTCAGCCAATATTATCACTATAGTGCAGATCCTGCCCATTAGGGGATTAACCAAATTTACTTGCGTTTTTCAACAAACGATAATAAAAGAATAATGTCAACACTAATCCACCAGTGGACTTAAATTGAACACACTATTCTTATTTATAAAAGCAAAGAGTATTGTTATGCAATCATAAGACGAAATATTCTAAAGTGTATCACTTATTACAGTGGTTATAGTCATAATTTATTTTGTACTGTAATTCCCAAACGTCATCTGCTACAAGTATAGGACTATCATTCGTGCCAGTATGGTAGTTTATCCCTATATGAGTTATTACAATAGTGTTACTGTTCCTTCTGTCATGGATTATTTATCTATATGCACATTAAAAGTCACCTATTGTTCATTTACAGGAATGCCGCAAATCCATCCTGTTCGTTAATCCCATTGGGTGTAAGGGTATTAAGCCAAAAAATCCAGCGGCATTCAGATTGGAGCAGCATTTGTTCTATATCTCCTCCTCTTATGCCTGGTTTTATAACCTGTAATACAGAGACTTTTAGTCGTGGTCTAGGACCATGTTTCTTTAAGTAATGTCTTGCTACCGGAGTGAGTGTTTTATTTTTACCTATATCAGTAATGCAATTTTTAATGCTATTGATATGTTCACCTATTCTGGTGCGTAGTTCTCTGGTCGTAATACCCACATATCTCAGACCACATTCACATAGTAAACAGTAGACCGCATTTTTGGTCCTACAATTAGCGAAACCAAGCATCCGTTTGGTTCCAGCACGTGTAGAAAATTCTCTTTCATCATGTATATATTCGCAGAAGCTACATGAGCCACAAGCATAAGTTCCACATAATCTTTTGGTACTTGTTTTTTTCCTAATAAAATGACTATGTACCAGTTTGTTCCCTATTGTTGGTGCTCTGCGCCAGCTGGTGTTAATTCTTTGGCCTATACAATTAGCCAAAACTGGATCTGATTTCAAGATGTTAACATGTTTATTAAGTATCTCATGAATGTGCTGATGTTCTGAGTTATAGGTTATAACGAATCTTACAGTATCATCAAGTTTAGTGTTTTTCTTTTTAGGTATGAGTAAGGAGTCTCTTGAGGTTCTTTTGGCACGTTGGAATGCCAATCTTATCATTTTTCTTGTGTAACCTCTCTCCTTCAGACGCAATTTGAGCTCTTTCGCTCTTTTCATGAAAACAACATCATCTGTACAATTCCTCCTGATTCTGAGGAATTCCCCAGTAGGAATTGCTCTTTTAGTTTGTGTAGTATGACAGCTGTCATATTGTAGCAAAGAATTTGTTGCTGTCTTTTTTCTAAATAGATCAGTTTTCAGCATATTTCTCTCATCTTTATAGATCATGACATCCAAGAATTCAACTTTGGACTCACTTGTATTATAGGTCAATCTTAAATTTAGATCATTAGTATTTAAAATTGATATGAATTCTTTGAATTTATTTATGCTGCCTGTCCAGATGATAAACAAATCATCTATATAGCGACTCCACATGCTTATGTACTGTGTGTACTGTGACATATCCTCTCCAAATCTTTTTCACGCTCCCACCACCCCAAATAGATGTTCGCATATGTGGGGGCACAGCTAGAACCCATAGCAGTCCCCTGTGCCTGTAAGTAAAATCTGTCATTGAATACAAAGTAATTGTGTTTGAGGACAAAGTGTAATAATTTTATTATAAAATCATTACGTTCTTTTTTGTCATTAGCTTGCATGTCCAAGAAATATTTAACTGCATCACAGCCTTTGTTGTGTTTGATAGACGTATAGAGTGACTCGACATCACAGGTTATTAATAGAGTTTCTGCGTCAACTGTTATGTCATTTATTTTCCCAAGTATGTCCATTGTGTCCCTGGCATAGGAAGGGAGGGAAGTCACTATATCTCGTAAATATAGGTCAAGAAATCTACTCGCTTGTTCACATAGACTCCCTATACTCGAGACTATAGGTCTGCCTGGTGGTTTTGTTCTATTTTTGTGAACTTTAGGTAAGAGATATAGTGTTGCAATTTTCGGGTTCTTTACTTCTAAGAAGCAATATTCCTTTTGACTAATAGTGCCGTTCATTTTGGCTTCTGTTATTAAGCTCTTATAATTTGTCAAGAATTGACTTGTAGGGTTTGAGAATAACAATTTATAACATTTCTTATCACTAAGTTGTTTGTTAGCCTCCTGTATATACTCCTCCTTGTCCCAGATAACTACATTCCCCCCTTTATCTGACGCCTTAATCACCACATCCTCCCATGTTTTAATATCTAGGAGTGCTTCATTTTCTGCCTTCGTCAGATTGATAGTTGTCTTGTCATCACTAATTCTCAAAAAGTCTGTCATGACCATATTTAGGAATACCTGTAGAGGTGCTATTTTGTTAATACTTGGCATAAATTTAGATTTTATTCTAAGTTTCTTATCCAAAGTAACCTCAGTGGTCTCTACAGCAGACCCCTCACTCTCGTTCCAGAGTTCAACTAGAGTGTCTAACGTTCTTAAGTCATCAGTAGCTGGGTCACTTTCAGTATTGAAAATCTTTTTGAGTGCCAGTTTGTGGCAGAAAAAGTGAAGATCCTTGATTAACTCAAACTTATCAAGTGGCAGTGTGGGGGAAAAAGAGAGGCCTCTAGCTAAAACCTTAATATGATCTTGACCTCTCTAAGCTCATATTGATGTGGCAATTGCCTTCCTTAATCAGTCATTTACAAACCGTTTCCTCTCCTGTTCTAGATACCAGTATTGCTCAGATTAGGTAATGTTGTAGGGGTCAATCCCCTTTTAAGATTAGCTTTAGAGCAATCCGTGTATTCTCTGAGCCCTGAGGGTTACGGTGTATTTGAACTATCACCCAGGGAAGTAATTCTGTTTTTGAAGTCTCACACACACAGTCCTGATCTGTTTCTTAATCTAAGTTTTAAATGTATGTCTCACATATTTATGTTATACATTTGGTACTATTTACCACATTTTTTATTCTATCATTAGTAAAAGTTACGTTTTAATAACCAGTTCTTGACACAATCCGGTTTTCAATGCATACTGTTACTATATAGTGTTTTGTGAGTGCTGGGTACTGTCAAACTTCTCTCTCTTTTTTGTACCTAAAAGAAACATATCCACATCTTAACAGAAAAAATCTCTATACATATACCATTGGCCTTTGTGGGAAAGGAAGAGCAATAAATTAACCACATTAGCATTACGCCAATAGACATATTAATAGAGGATGTCACCACCACAAAATCTCTCTTGCAATAGAGCTGATAGGGATACATATGAATTACAGAAAAGGGGCAAAATCTAGCTTTTCATTTAACCCTTTTGGTGAAAGGTTTTTCAAACGATAAATCCAAGCCGCTTCTTTTCTAAGTAGCAGATTATCAATGTCCCCACCTCTGCCATATAGGGAACATTTCTCTATCCCAATAAACTTTAAACTTTCAGTTGAACAATTATGGCAAACTTTAAAGTGTAGTGCTATATTACTGTTTATATCCCCTTCTCTTGCATTGATGATATCATTCCGACGTTCAGTTATTCTATCGTTTAACATTCTCTTTGTCTTTCCTCTATAGAATAGCAGACACGTACAGTATAAAAGATAGATAACCTTGTCAGATTTGCAATTAATAAATTGCCTAATTTCATAAGTTTTTGACCTGTACTGAACTGTTTTGTCTTAACAATAAATTTACAGAAGACACAATTTCCACACTGAAAACAGCCCTAAACCTTTTGGCGTTTTTCTAGCCAATTAAGTTCTCTTGGGTTACGTGCAAAGTCACTCTTTACCAACTTGTCTTTCAAGTTGGGAACCCTACGTGCAACTAGTGATGGGAAATCACCCACCACACTTTTTACATTTTCATCTGACATCAAGAATTGCCATTTATTTTTTAATATTGTTATAACTTGATTCCAGTGTCCATTATATTCAGTAACAAATCGAACTCTATTATCAATCTTAGTCTCTTTCTTATTATACAAAAGGGAGTCTCTATCAGTCTTTAATGCATGATTCATCGCATAATTCATATTTCTTTTAGAATACCCTCTAGCTTTAAACCTATTGGACATTTCTTTTGCATGTCCAATAAATTTAGTTTTGCTAGAGCAATTTCTGTGCAGCCTTAGAAATTGTCCTATGGGAATACCTTTAATTAATGAAGGTGGATGGTGACTGGAAGCAAGCAGCAAAGTATTATTAGCCGTTTCTTTTCGATAAATTTCAGTAGTGAGTTTATTTCCTTCTTTTTTAATTTTGATATCCAAAAAAGAAAGTTCAGTAGCATTGAAGTCATATGTAAGAAAAATGTTACACACCAGAACCACTACAATGGAATGCCAGATTGCCCCAGTTTATGGTCCACTTTTACAAATGTGGATATAAAAGAAGTTAAAAACACCATACAAAAGTTGCACCCTACTACGTGTGACTTAGACCCTGCTCCAACTCAGCTCATATCTGGATGCATTGAAACACTCGCCCCAGTGCTCACAAAAATAGTGCAGTGTTCACTAAAAACAGGAGACTTCCCAGATCCTCTAAAAGAAGCTGTGGTAAAACCACTCCTAAAGAAACCTTTATTAGACCCAGACTGCATGACTAATTACAGACCAGTTTCCAACCTCCCATTTCTGGGGAAAATAATTGAAAAAGTAGTGGCAACTCAACTGGAAGCCCATCTATCAATCACGCCTAAACATATTCAATCCTTTCCAGTCAGGCTTCAGATGCCGCCACAGCACTGAAACAGCGCTAGTCCGAGTGCTAAATGATCTCCTCATGGCAAGAGACAAAAGTGATTACTCCATTCTAATCCTCCTGGATCTCTCAGCTGCATTTGACACCATTGACCATAGGATTCTAATAGAGCGCTTGCAGTACATCTGTGGTCTAGGAGGCACAGTCCTTAACTGGTTTAAATCTTTCCTCGCTGGTAGATCACAGAGAGTAATATCAGGATCAAGCTCATCAGCACCAACAGAACTGGCCTGTGGAGTTCCACAAGGATCTATCCTGTCTCCCATGCTATTCGCAATTTACTTACTACCACTGAGGGACATCATTAACCGACATGGCCTAAGGTATCATTGTTACGCTGATGACACACAACTCTACTTCTCCTTTGCTCCAGATACTACAGACCCAGAATGCCGCATAAACAGTTGCTTAACAGACCTCATAGAATGGATGAATGCTAGCTGTCTCAAAGTGAACCTGGACAAAACAGAGTTACTCTTGGTGAGAGGACCCCGAGCATAAAAAATATCCCACGATCGCCCAACTGGCCTGGAGCTTGGAGGCTCTGAACTCGTTAGTTCAGCAAAGGTACGAAACCTCGGAGTGCTGATTGACGCTGGACTATCTTTTAAACAGCAGATTTCCTCCGTAATAAAATCTGCCTACTTTCATCTGAAAAACATAGCCAGGATACAACACTTAATTCCCCGGATGATATGCCAACATTAATCCATGCATTTGTATCCTATAAGTTAGATTACTGCAATGCACTTTACTTGGGCCTCCCAAAAAAAAGAACTCCATCGCCTTCAGACAGTACAAAACGCAGCAGCCAGACTATTGACCAATCAAAATTGCTCCTGCCACATAACACCTGTTCTCCACTTCATGCATTGGCTTCCAATTAAATGGCGAACATATTTTAAAATTGGCCTGCTGACTTTCAAAGCCTTAAACAACCAAGGTCCACAGTACCTGAAAGAGCTCCTGACACCCTACATCCCATCCCATTCACTTAGATCAGCCAACACATCCCTCCTCTCAGTGCCAAGAATTAGGACAAACTCAGGCTCCAGAGCATTCTGCCATGCTGCCCCTACTTTCTGGAACTCTTTACCATGCACAATCAGAGAGGCACTGTCCTTAAAGACTTTTAAAAAAAAACTAAAGACCCACCTCTTCCATCAGGCATTCAGTCCGCTTATCTGACCTTCAGAAACTCCTAACTTTTATGTCTTATGTTGGTACCGTATATTTGTAAAGTGCTTTGAGTCTCACAGGGAGAAAAGCGCTATATAAATCACAAATTATTATTATTATTAACTATTCTTATTTAGTTTATCTACAAACTTTTTTAAAGAATCTGGGGTTCCTTTCCAAAGTATAAATATATCGTCCACATACCGACGCCATAGTGAAACTGAGGAAACCATCCACTGATTGAATTCTTCAAACACAATCAGAAGTTCCCATAAGCCTAGATGTTGGCAGGCATACGAGGGTGCACATGTAGCACCCATAGCAGTGCCTCTTGTTTGTTTGTAGAATTTATTATCAAATTTGAAGACATTATTTTCCAAAATAAATTACACTAGTTCCACTACAAAGTCAGTATGCTTCCCAAAACGAACTACCTCTGGTTTCTAAAAAGTGTCGTACAGCTAGAATGCCCAATTTATGTGGAATTGAGGAGTACAGTGCCTCAACATCCAAGGACACTAAAATAGTTTCTTCCTCAACCTCTAAACCATCCAATTGACGTAATAGGTCAATAGTATCTTGAACAAAGGTAGGCAGTGAGGATACAACTGGCTTTAAGAAATTATCGACATAATTGCCAATATGTTCTGTGATGCTGCCTATCCCCAAAATAATGGGGCGGCCTGGGGGGTTTCTTACATTTTTGTGCAGCTTGGGGATGAAATAAAAAACTGGAATTTTTGGGAACTTTACATATAAATATTCAAATTCTTTCTTACCTATTATCCCATTCTTTCTCGCTCTATTTAGTATGTGCAAAAGTTCTCCCTGTATTTTAGCAATTGGATTTTGAGACAGTAATGTATATTGATCTCTATTAGTAAGTTGTTTCTTAACTTCTGATACATATTTGGATTCATTCATTATGATCAGAATTCCGCCCTTATCAGCCTGTTTTATGATGATACCTGGAGTATTCATAAGTTCCTGTAGGGCTTCCCTTTCCTGCATAGACTGGTGATCGTCAATAATTTTACTAATAGGTAATTTATCAATTTCTTTTTCCATTTTTTTT
The DNA here is from genome assembly GCF_027579735.1 of Bombina bombina. Classification (NCBI taxonomy): domain Eukaryota; kingdom Metazoa; phylum Chordata; class Amphibia; order Anura; family Bombinatoridae; genus Bombina; species Bombina bombina. Next base: position 231,698,279 of record NC_069506.1, on the reverse strand, counting down.
TTACAAATAAGTTCACTGCAGGTACCAAAGATAGGGGAGGCATATAGCTTGATTTAGGTCTAAAACTAGAAGTTGCAACAGAGGTGCATATATTTCTGGTATTAATAGCACCTCTGTTGCAACTTCTAGTTTTAGACCTAAATCAAGCTATATGCCTCCCCTATCTTTGGTACCTGCAGTGAACTTATTTGTAAAAGAGGTGGAAAAAGAAATTGATAAATTACCTATTAGTAAAATTATTGACGATAACCTGTCTAGGCAGGTAAGGGAAGCCCTACAGGAACTTATCAATACTCCAGGTATCATCATAAAACAGGCCGATAAGGGCGGAAATCTGGTCATAATGAATTAATCCAAATATGTATCAGAAGTTAAGAAACAACTTACTAATAAAGATCAATATAAATTACTGTCTCAAAATCCAATTGCTAAAATACAGGGAGAACTTTTGCACATACTAAATAGAGCGAGAAAGAATGGGATAATAGGTAAGAAAGAATTTGAATATTTATATGTAAAGTTCCCTAAAATTCCAGTTTTTTATTGCATCCCCAAGCTGCACAAAAATGTAAGAAACCCCCCAGGCCACCCCATTATTTCGGGGATAGGCAGCATCACAGAACATATTGGCAATTATGTCGATAATTTCTTAAAGCCAGTTGTATCCTCACTGCCTACCTTTGTTCAAGATACTACTGACCTATTACATCAATAGGATGGTTTAGAGGTTGAGGAAGAAACTATTTTAGTGTCCTTGGATGTCGAGGCACTGTACTCCTCAATTCCACATAAATTGGACATTCTAGCTGTACGACACTTTTTAGAAACCAGAGGTAGTTTGTTTGGGAAGCATACTGACTTTGTAGTGGAACTGGTGGAATTTATTTTGGAAAATAATGTCTTCAAATTTGATAATTAATTCTACAAACAAATATGAGGCACTGCTATGGGTGCTACATGTGCACCCTCATATGCCTGCCTACATCTAGGCTTATGGGAACTTCTGATTGTGTTTGAAGAATTCAATCAGTGGATGGTTTCCTCAGTTTCACTATGGCGTCGGTGTGTGGACGATATATTTATACTTTGGAAAGGAACCCCAGATTCTTTAAAAAAGTTTGTAGATAAACTAAATAAGAATAGTTTAAACATTTTTCTTACATATGACATCAATGCTACTGAACTTTCTTTTTTGGATATCAAAATTAAAAAAGAAGGAAATAAACTCACTACTGAAATTTATCAAAAAGAAACAGCTACTAATACTTTGCTGCTTGCTTCCAGTCACCATCCACCTTCATTAATTAAAGGTATTCCCATAGGACAATTTCTATGGCTGCACAGAAATTGCTCTAGCAAAACTAAATTTATTGGACATGCAAAAGAAATGTACAATAGGTTTAAAGCTAGAGGGTATTCTAAAAGAAATGTGAATTATGCGATGAATCGTGCATTAAAGACTGATAGAGATTCCCTTTTGTATAATAAGAAAGAGACTAAGATTGATAATAGAGTTCGATTTGTTACTGAATATAATGGACACTGGAATCATGTTATAACAATATTAAAAAATAAATGGCAATTCTTGATGTCAGATGAAAATGTAAAAAGTGTGGTGGGTGATTTCCCATCACTAGTTGCACGTAGAGTTCCCAACTTGAAAGACAAGTTGGTAAAGAGTGACTTTGCACGTAACCCAAGAGAACTTAATTGGCTAGAAAAACGCCAAAAGGTTTAGGGCTGTTTTCAGTGTGGAAATTGTGTCTTCTGTAAATTTATTGTTAAGACAAAACAGTTCAGTACAGGTCAAAAAACTTATGAAATTAGGCAATTTATTAATTGCAAATCTGACAATGTTATCTATCTTTTATACTGTACGTGTCTGCTATTCTATAGAGGAAAGACAAAGAGAATGTTAAAGGATAGAATAACTGAACATCAGAATGATATCATCAATGCAAGAGAAGGGGATATAAACAGTAATATAGCACTACACTTTAAAGTTTGCCATAATTGTTCGACTGAAAGTTTAAAGTTTATTGGGATAGAGAAATGTTCCCTATATGGCAGAGGTGGGGACATTGATAATCTGCTACTTAGAAAAGAAGCAGCTTGGATTTATCGTTTGACAACCCTTTCACCAAAAGGGTTAAACGATAAGCTAGATTTTGCCCCTTTTCTGTAATACATATGTATCCCTATCAGCTCTATTGCACGAGAGATTTTGTGGTGGCGACATCCTCTATTAATATGTCTATTGGCGTAATGCTAATGTGGTTAATTTATTGCTCTTCCTTTCCCACAAAGGCCAATGGTATATGTATAGAGATTTTTTCTGTTAAGATGTGGATATGTTTCCTTTAGCACTTAAAATGAATGCAAGATGAATGCGGATTAGGTTGTGTATAGGAAACTTTTGTTTTGAATACTGTTTCTTTAAGAAACTTCACATGTGTATGTTCACCTATCCGAAAAATGGGCAGTGTTTAAAAGCCGGTACATGGAGTCCCATGATGTACGCCCTGAGGAAGCCCCTATGACGTTTGGTCACGTGGGGGGTGAAACGGCCGTTAGGCGTGTGACGTAATTTCTGTCGAGCTTGGACCAACTTTCTAGTTCACATGGATTATAAGCGTGCAGTTTGTTGACGAATGAAGCTTGTCTTTGCCTTTTGATTCCCAGATTGGAGGACTTACTTGATGTTTACAGTAACGTATTCATGGAATAACTTTGTTGCGATTCAATACAAGGTTACTTTGGGACAATGGTGTATACAAAAATTACAAAAGCAGTTACACCTTATCCGATAATAAGTGCTGACTACCACTGAACAGACAAACCTAACAGCACCACTTTTGAGTTTATGTCTATGTGTATCTAGCACTTGAATACAATGTATACCTATATGGTTTAAGGCATTATGTTTTTACTGTACGCTCTCAAATTTGTATGTACTTACTGGAGGATGAACATAGATCCCCATTAATTACCATGATAGTTTGGACCTTCTTTTAAAGAGTGGTGCTATCCTCTGGTTTGGGTGTTGTTCATCTAGTAAGCACTAATGATATATGCTTCTGTTACAAATCATGCTGTTTAAACTTTTACATGCTATTTTCATCTTGGCATAGATCCTCAGGTATTTTCTCACGTTGACATTTTACCAGTTAGAAATAACTGGGTCATCCTCTGAGAGAGGTGTTGGAGGTGTTGCCTTTGACTTATTTATGTAACAACGCATTTGCATGGATCCTTATTGATTTACTAAGGTAGCAGATTCCTGTGGGAGTACAGGGCTACCCTCTAGTTGAGGTGTTGCATCTAGCGCTCAAATATTTGCATATTTATCCATGTCTATTGGTTATAAGCTGGCCATGCTTTTTTAATCTATTGTCTATTGTACTTTACAACATATGTGCTATTAGTATATTTATGGACGAATAAATTACTATAATGGATGCATCTGTTGGGAGTTTTGTTGGCTGAATCTATGCACTTAAGTGGACACAAGCCTAAATAAATTATTACTAATAATTTGAACTTGCTTGGTGTGATACCATTATTATTGTATATATTTATTGAGTGCTGAAATCCCTGCCTTTTTAAGAGGATATATATATCTATATTCTCTTTCTTTCTTCCTTCTAAGTAAGTTAAAAAAAATATATATATATATATATATATATATATATATGTATATGTTTTTATATGTGTATATATGACTGTAAATACAAATATACATATAAATGCATTAATATATATATATATATACACATACATAGACATATATATACAGTATATACAATATATACATACAAATACATATTTAAAAAGAGAGAAGCGCTCAACCTGGGAATGAACAATAGCATAATAGCTTGTTCTATGGCTAGTTACCACCCAAGTAGCAGCCTCTTCCTGCTCAACATGTGCCTTTCACAGAAAATAACTTTCCTGTAGCATATCATTCTGATCCTGATTTAACAGTACAGTCCAGCGCCAAAATACCAGGCAGTCCCTCTCTGAACTAGAGAAATGGCAAAACCGGAGATGTACGTTTCGGCCTAGTGTGGGCCTCGTCAGTGAGGTGCAGCCATATCCCTCTAGGCATTTAGCAATGTATATGTATGTGTCTCAATGTTAAAGCCATTTGACTGCAATATTTTACTTTAATCATTTTCATTAGATGGTATTATTATGAGTGTAACTGTACTTTGTAATGTATATTTGAATTGTTTTGTGCAGTTTTTTATTTTCAGAAAATAGTTAACCACAGCTCTGAGATCACAGTAAGGATTAAAGTGCAATATAAATCGTGATTTTAGCGCTGCGGAATCTGTTGGCACTCTACAAATAACCGATAATAATAATAATAATAATAATTTTGCTCTAGTTGTAATATCAGCGCAATGAAAATGGCATGCAAAAATGCAATTGTGCTAGTGCAAAACCGTTTGCGACTCACTTGTAATCGAGCACATAGTGTACTGGGTGGTAAGACAATTCAAATTAGCTTTTCATGATAATTAATAAATATTAAAAATTATGACCTTTCAGGAAAAAAAACTGAATATGTGTGAGAGTTTAATAAAATATGGGTCTGTGCTTTTACACAAAAATTGTGTAATTTCAGAAAATGAGGAATATTAATGAAGTGTGATACACATTTAATAAATTACTATATATAATGTGTACAGTAAGTGATATAATCTCCCTAATTAGACTACTAAAGGCTACTGATGTTGTAAACAGTAAAATGCAATGGATTCAAATACATAAGTCCTGAACACATATCCTATATTAAAAAAGTCAGGTATGTTTGTCCGATACAGTCATGTGCAGTAGAGACTGTAGCACGAGACAAACATACCAGGCCGTAAGGATCAGTTACCGCAGACTGCACGTGTACGACTGCGCCCGTGACAATGCACGTGAAAGGACGTGGCGACCAGCGCCGGGAGGGTTAAGAGGGATGCGGGTGGGCGGCACCTTACTGGAGGGGGGTGGGAGTAGATGGAACGGCTACGTCACAGAAAAAAAATGTTGACAAAGGCCATGATGAGCGTCAGTAGGGTTAGGAGGGAGGGAGGTGGGTGGGTGGCACCTGGCTGGAGGGGGATGGGAGAAGCTGGGACTGTTACGCTACATACATAAAAATGTTGATAGGAGCAGTGAGGGAAAGTGGATTCAAGAGGATAGTGGGATCAGAGGGGAGGGAGGGGGGAGTTGGGCAGCTACAAACATACCTGGCATTACAGATTTTGGCCCGTGTACACTGGCTTTAAGACAAGTATTTCATAAAACACTCACACCTGTCTTGCTATTACAAAGTGCGTTAAAGGGATATGAAACCCAACATTTTTCTGTCATGTGTCAGATAGAGCATGTGATTTTAAACAACTTTCTAATCTACTTCTATCATCAATTTTTCATTTTTTTCTCTGTGTTTTTTGTTGCAAATCTGCCGCCCCCAACGTTGCCGCCACTATATTATATTTATTAACCGCTAAACCTAAGTCTAACCCTAACACCCCCTAACTTAAATATAATTAAAATAAATCTAATTAAAACCTACTATTAATAACTAAATACAGTAATTCCTATTTAAAACAAAATACTTACCTGTAAAATAAACCCTAAGCTTGCTACAATATAACTAATAGTTACATTGTAGCTAGCCTAGGGTTTATTTTTATTTTACAGGCAAGTTTGTATTTATTTTAACTAGGTAGAATAGTTTCTAAATAGTCATTAACTATTTACTAACTACCTAGCAAAAATAAATACAAATTTACCTGTAAAATAAAACCTAACCTAAAAGAATGTATTCAACTATTGTGACAACGAAGTGTCCAACCTTAGGGGGCGCTATATATAAGAGAATGTGTGAGTCTATCTAATTAGGACCAAACTATAACTATAAGTAAGGTATAGTAAAAAAAAAAAAATTCACAATGATTCCTATAGTGGTCTAATACATAAGGTAAAAATCACATGATATACAACCACACAGTTACATACACATCAAGAGCAGGTGTACATTAATAGTCATAAAAAGAGAGAGAGAGATGCACTCAGCTAAGACAGAACAAAAGCTAGAAAAACTTCCGTGCCTGTTCAATTTAGGGTGCCACTCAGGGTGCATATTCTTTTAGCATACTATACCCCTTCACAGATAGGATATGTTTTCTCTGAGAAGGGGCATAGTGTGCTAAAAGAATATGCACCCTGAGTGGCACCCTAAAATGAACAGGCACGGAAAATTTTCTAGCTTTTGTTCTGTCTTAGCTGAGAGCATCTCTCTCTCTCTTTTTATATTTATACAAATTGCTCTTTGGTCTCCCTAAGAGTAAAAGGTGAAACCAGATGTGGACTCCTTGCACACATGTCCTTAGAGAGATGCGACTGCACCTCACTGACGAGGCCCACAGAAGGCCGAAACGATCATCTGGGATTGTTGTTTCTCTTGTTCAGAGAGGATTTGCCTGGTATTTCGGTGCTGGACTGTCATTGGGCAGGGTCAGATTGATATGCTACAGGATATTTTTTCTCTGTGAAGGGGCATAGTGTGCTAAAAGAGTATGCACCCTGAGTGGCACCCTAAATTGAACAGGCACGGAAGCGTTTCTAGCTTTTGTTCTGTCTCAGCTGAGAGCATCTCTCTCTCTTTTTATATTTGTACATTAATAGTCACCAGTTGTAGGATGGATCTTGATTATGGCCCAGGTTCAGTTGAGCAAAATTGTCCTGATGTGTACATCAATGGTTGTGAAACGTCTGTAAATAATGATCCAAAATGAATCAAATCAGAGAAATTCCAATGGATGAGAGCAGCTCCTCTTGTAGATAGTCAACCAAGAACAAATATCTGTGAATATAATCACAAAGAAAGAGAGCGCCTCCTAGTGCAACACTGATATGATGATGAATGTAACAGATTAAAATTTGGAATGATACTCACAAAGGGAGCAGCACCCAATGTGCTAAATGGCGCAGACTGGGGATTCAAAGTGACCCAGCTACACTGATCCGGCAATAGGATGTAGGGATCCAGAATACCCAGGTGGTATGGTAGATAAGACAGGCTCAGGCTTCCATATGGTACAACATATACTTATTTAAAATAAGATTTAAAAGCAAGGGATGTATAGCATCACCCAAATATGGTATAAAAACAATGTTTTGACAGATTGCAACGTGTTTCTCAGCTCAAACTGGCTGTTTCCTCAGGCATCTTGTTTGTAAATCTTATTTTAAATAAATATATGTTGTACCATATAGAAGCCTGAGCCTGTCTCATCTACCATACCACCTGGATATTCCAGAAAACCTAACCTAAGTTACACTAACACCTAACACTACACTACAATTAAATAAATTACCTAAATTAAATACAATTAAATACATTAAATACAATTACCTAAATTACAAAAAAAAGAAATACTAAATTACACAAAATTAAAAACAAATGACAAGATATTTAAACTAATTACACCTAATCTAATAGCCCTATCAAATTAAAAAAAGCCCCGCACAAAAAATAAAAAACCCTAGCCTAAACTAAACTACCAATAGCCCTTAAAAGGGCCTTTTGCAGGGCATTGCCCCAAAGAAATCAGCTCTTTTACCAGAAAAAAAATACAAACAACCCCCCCAACAGTAAAACCCACCACCCACACAACCAACCCCCAAATAAAACCCTAACTAAAAAAACCTAAGCTCCCCATTGCCCTGAAAAGGGCATTTGGATGGGCATTGCCCTTAAAAGAGCATTTAGCTCTATTGCAGCCCAAAGCCCTAACCTAAAAATAAAACCCACCCAATAAACCCTTAAAAAACCTAACACTAACCCACTGAAGATCCACTTACAGCTTTGAAGATCCGACATCCATCCTCAACGAAGCCGGGAGAAGTACTTTTTGAAGCAGCAAGAAGTATTCAACGAAGTCGGGAGAAGTCATCATCGAAGCCGGGAGAAGTGGTCCTCCAGACGGGCAGAAGTCTTCATACAGATGGCATCTTCTATCTTCATCCATCCGGCGCGGAGCGGGTCCATCTTCAAGACATCCGGCATGGAGCATCCTCTTCGAACGAAGTCTTCTTCCCGAATGAAGATTACTTTAAATGACGTCATCCAAGATGGTGTCCCTTAGATTCCGATTGGCTGATAGAATTCTATCAGCCAATCGGAATTAAGGCTGAAAAAATCCTATTGGCTAATGCAATCAGCCAATAGGATTGAGGTCACATTCTATTGTGACCTCAATCCTGTTGGCTGATTGCATTAGCCAATAGGATTTTTTCAGCCTTAATTCCGATTGGCTGATAGAATTCTGTCAACCAATCAGAATCGAATGGACGCCATCTTGGATGATGTCATTTAAAGTAACCTTCATTCGGGAAGAAGACTTCGTTCAAAGAGGATGCTCTGCGCCGGATGTCTTGAAGATGGACCCGCTCTGCACCGGATGGATGAAGATAGAAGATGCCATCTGGATGAATACTTCTGCCTGTCTGGAGGACCACTTCTCCCGGCTTGAATGAAGACTTCTCCCGGCTTCATTGAGGACTTCTTGCAGTTTCAATGAGGTCTTCTCCCGGCTTCGTTGAGGATGGATGTCGGATCTTCAAAACTGTAAGGGGTTTTATTTTTAGGTTAGGGCTTTGGGCTGCAATAGAGCTTAATGCCCTTTTAAAGGCAATGCCCATCCAAATGCCCTTTTTAGGGCAATGGGGAGCTTAGGTTTTTTTTTTTAGTTAGGGTTTTATTTGGGGGTTTTACTGTGGGTGGTGGGTTTTACTGTTGGGGGTTGTTTGTATATTTTTTTTAAGGTAAAAGAGCTGATTTCTTTGGGGCAATGCCCCTTAAAAGGCCCTTTTAACGGCTATTGGTAGTTTAGTTTAGGCTAGAGGATTTTTTTTCGGGGGGCTTTTTTTATTTTGATAGGGCTATTAGATTAGGTGTAATTAGTTTAAATATCTTGTAATTTGTTTTTTATTTTGTGTAATTTAGTGGGTTTTTTTTTTTGTAATTTAGGTAATTGTATTTAATTTATTTAATTGTATTTAATTTAGGCAATTTATTTAATTGTTGTGTAGTTTTAGGTGTTATTGTAACTTAGGTTAGGTTTTATTTTACAGGTAAATTTGTATTTATTTTAGCTAGGTAGTTAGTAAATAGTTAATAACTATTTAGTAACTATTCTACCTAGTTAAAATAAATACAAACTTGCCTGTAAAATAAAAAATAAACCCTAAGCTAGATACAAAGTAACTATTAGTTATATTTTAGCTAGCTTAGGGTTTATTTTACAGGTAAGTATTTAGTTTTAAATAGGAATTATTTAGTTATTAATTGTAGGTTTTAATTAGATTTAATTTTAATTATATTTAAGTTAGGGGGTGTTAGGGTTAGACTTAGGTTTAGGGGTTAACAAATATAATATAGTGGTGGCGACATTGGGGCGGCAGATTAGGGGTTAATAATTGTAGGTAGGTGGCAGTGATGTTAGGGGCGGCAGATTAGGGGTTAATAATATTTTACTAATGTTTGCGATGCGGGAGTGCGGTGGTTTAGGGGTTAATATGTTTATTATAGTGGTGGCGACAGGGCGGCAGATTAGGGGTTAATAAGTGTAGGTAGGTTGCAGTGACATTGGGGAGGGAGATTATGGGTTAATAAATATAATGTAGGTGTCAGCGATGTTGGGGGCAGCAGGTTAGGGGTTAATAAGTATAATGTAGGTGGTGGGGATGTCCGGAGCAGCATATTAGGGGTTAATAAGTATAATGTAGGTGTCGGCGATGTCGGGGGCGGCAGTTTAGGGGTTAATAAGTGTAAGATTAGGGGTGTTTAGACTCAGGGTTCATGTTAGGGTTTTAGGTGTAAACATAAAATGTGTTTCCCCATAGGAATCAATGGGTCTGCGTTACTGAGTTTTTCTCTGCTTTTTTGCCGGTGTTAGGCTTTTTTTCAGCTGGCTCTCCCCATTGATGTCTATGGGGAAATCATGCATGAGCACGTACAACCAGCTCACCGCTGACTTAAGCTGGTATTGGAGTGCGATATGGAGCTCAATTTTGCTCTATGCTCACTTCTTGCCTAATAACGCCGGGTTTATGAAAACCTGTAATACCAGTGCTGTAGGTAAGTGAGCGGTGTCAATAACGTGCAAGTTAGCACCGCACCCCTCATAACGCAAAACTCGTAATCTGGCCGACTATTATTTGGTTTGCATATCTAATTTGCCTGATATATGAGTTAGTAAATAAAAAGAGAGAAAACATTTAGAATATAGTGAAAATTGAATAAAAATTTCACTATATCAACTATCCATTCAACTATCCATGGATATTTGACATAGTGACATTTTTATTCAATTTTCACTATATTCTAAATGTTTTCTCTCCTTTTATTTACTAGCTCATATATCAGGCAAATTAGATATGCAAACCAAATAACATTCGGCTAGATTACGAGTCTTGCGTTAGCCTTAAAAAGCAGCATTGAGAGGCCCCAACGCTGCTTTTCAACGCCCGCTGGTATTACGAGTCTTGAAATGACAAGGTCACTGCTGACTTTTTCGGCCAGACTCGAAAATACTGCAAATCCACTTACGTCAATTGCGTTTCCTCTTTTTTCAATGGGACTTGCATAGTGCCGGGATTACGAGTCTTCCAAAAAGTGAGCAGTACACCCTCTCCTATCAAGACTGGTACCGCATTTTAAAGTCAGTAGTTAAGAGTTTTGTGGTCTAACGCCGTAGCATAAAACTCTTAACTAAAGTGCTAAAATGTTCACTAACACCCATAAACTACCTACTAAAATAAAAATTTTAACCCCCTAATCTGCCGAACCGGAAATCGCCACCACTATAATAAATATATTAACCCCTAAACCGCCGCACTCCCGCCTCGCAAACACTAGTTAAATTTTAATAACCCCTAATCTGCCATCCCCAACATCGCTGACACCTACCTACATTTATTAACCCCTAATCTGCAGCCCACAACGTCACCACCACTATATTAAAGTTATTAACCCCTTAATCTAAGTCTAACCCTAACCCCCCTAATTTAAGTATAATTTAAATAAATCTAAATAAAATTACTACAATTAACTAAATTATTCATATTTAAAACTAAATACTTACCTATAAAATAAACCCTAAGCTAGCTACAATATAACTAATAGTTACATTGGAGCTATTTTAGGTTTTATTTATTTTTACAGGCAAGTTTGTATTTATTTTAACTAGGTATAATAGTTATTAAATAGTTATTAACTATTTAATAACTACCTAGTTAAAATAAAGACAAATTTACATGTAAAATAAAACCTAACCTAAGTTACAATTACACCTAACACTACACTATACACTACATGCGTCGGATGTCTTGAAGATGAACCCACTCCGCGCCGGATGGATGAAGATAGAAGATGCCGTCTGGATGAAGACTTCTGACCGTCTGGAGGACCACTTTGCCCAGCTTCGTTGAGGACTTTGGCCCGGTTGGGTGAAAACTTTTCAAGGTAGGGTGATCTTCAAGGGGTTAGTGTTAGGTTTTATTAAGGGGGGATTGGGTGGGTTTTAGAGTAGGGTTGGGTGTGTGGGTGGTGGGTTTTAATGTTGGGGGGTATTGTACTTTTTTACAGGTAAAAGAGCTGATTACTTTGGGGCAATGCCCCTCAAAAGGCCCTTTTATGGGCTATTTGTAATTTAGTATAGGGTACAGCTTTTTATTATTTTGGGGGGATTAGATTAGGTGTAATTAGTTTAAAAAACTTGTAATTATTTTATTATTTTCTGTAATTTAGTGTTTGTTTGTTTTCGTACTTTAGATAATTTTATTTAATTGTATTTAATTGTATTTAGTTTATTTAGTTTATTTAATTATAGTGTAGTGTTAGGTGTAATTGTAACTTAGGTTATTAGGTTTTATTTTACAGGTAAATTTGTCTTTATTTTTTTTATATAAATTTTTTATTGAGGAGTTGTGCAATACAATTATTAAAAATACAGACATTGCTCAATAAAAATACAAAAATACATTTCTGCACATTTTGAGTGACAACCCTCATTTTCTTATTATATTATCCCTGATTGCTTCAGTTCAGACCACTTTTGGGTCCATAATTTTTATATATATATATATATATATATATATATATATATATAAAGGTGAGTAGGGAAATGATAGGTAAAACATACCAATAACTATATTAACCAAGTATTATAAAGCTTTCAGCTTAAAGGCCAACACCAGCCTTTTAACATCAGTGTTCATTCTATTTTTATAGAGCCCTGTGCAAACCTTTGTTGGGTGTGGAGGGGGAGCATACCCACCACGCTGGTGAGGATCTATAGGCACATAACCAGAGACATGCCCTATGAAAAGTTTTCTACGGCAAGGGACTGGAGACTAGTCTGACATTTGATAAATAATCCCTGTTTATTGTTCAGGGTCAGTAATCTGCAGTAAACAATAGTAGCCTTGGCAGTAGATAGCTGCAAGGGACATCACTTTTCTAAAATGCTAGGGAATATATGCTTAAATGGGTGGATCTTGTCTGCTATGGACTACCATGTCATTACACAATTATCTCGCTTCCTTCACACTATTCTTTTCTTGCTCTTTCCCGTGGCTCCGGCCGCTAGCCACGTGGAGAAAGGATGTTGTAATACTGAGCATGTATGGTGAAGGGCTGCTAAAACATCTAAACAGTAGATAGATCTTTCTAATGTGGGAACAACATATGCACATAATTCATATACATTTTGCAGTTTGTCCTAGGACTCATGACTAGTCTATTTCCCTCATAGGGGTATGTTTAACAGCATAATGTATAAAATACAGTATAGCAAAACTATAACACAATAAAAGGTTAAGTAATACATCTGAGAGGGAAATAGTACACTCAATACAATGCATCTTACATATATGTCCCAGCTTGGCATAACTTATGTTATAACATAGGAGGCAATGAAGGCGAACTGGTTCAGCTCTATTCTCCCTCCTGTTCACATCCAACTATCACACACTTTCGCAGCAAGAGAACCAATAATTCAACAACAAACAACAGAACGAAAACAGTCTAAAATACGTGAATGTCCCAGCAATGTCCTCGCTATTATTGTGTAACCAAGGACAGTTGTAACATATTTCTTCTGGTCACCAAGTTTAGCCCCAGGATTTTGTCCCTGACAGAGGCTGAGTCTTTCCAGGTGTATGGGAATAGCTGTGATGCCACAGGATCAGTTGTACGTTCTGGTCGCTCTGCTCTAGTGTCCCGTCATGTTTTCTACAAAGCATGGGATATCCAGACTGTTTGCGGCAGGTCTCCAGCTCTTCTGATGTTCCCTTTGTAAGAGGAGCGGGCTTTAATCCTCTTGTGCAAAGCGGTGTTGTAAGCTAGGGAGTACTCCCAGTATGCTGTCTTGGATCCATGGGGGTTCCCCACTTACTCCCCCTCAGCTGCACCATATGTAGATCGTTCTCCCTCTGGTAGCCAGCTTTCCCCGTTATCCGCTGACTCCTTTATGGTGATCTTTGTTTCCGGCCAAGTTCCTAGGTCTGCATATTCAGACGATATTCTATGTAAAGTCTCCTGTTTCGCCTCTCTATGCCTCAGCTTCTGTGGTATTGCAAACTTAATCGCCAGGCGTCGGAAGCTGTCCTGCCATGTGTCTGATTCTGGTGACAGCGTTGTTTTCTCGCCCTCATTAGATGAAATCACTGTGCTCACGGCATTCAATCGATCCATTAGATAGTCATATGGAGCGCCAGCGATAAGTTGTTGACATCTCTATTCAAATCTGGCCATGCGGGAATCTATGTCATTTTGTGGTGCTGCTTCCTCTGCGGGGGCCATTTTAGCTGTAGGAGTGTATAAGTCTCTTGCGTCCAGTGCCCCCATTTTTACCAGGTGTCTTCGCTGTAAATATGCTCCCCTTTATGAAAGAGTGTTATCGTTAGGGTCTATGTCGAAATGGTTGGTATTGACAAAGAACCTTGGCGTACCGAGGGGGGGTAGCGTCGCCTGTAATGAGCCGCCGCTCCAGGCCTCTTCTGTCTTATCCCCTGCTCCGGTGTCAAGAATACAGTGTAATTAAGGATATATGATATTCCACTGTGTGCTAGTGCCCAATAATGGGCAAAGCAGATGAATGTACTGTAAAAGGACTCCCAAAATCGGTGTTTTTTTACAGTATCAACAGGAGCTCAAGGAAAGTGCGACCGACCAGGATCGCTGCTAAGACACGCCTCCCAAATTTGTCTTTATTTTAACTAGGTAGCTATTAAATAGTTAATAACTATTTAATAACTATTATACCTAGTTAAAATAAATACAAACTTGCCTGTAAAATAAAAATAAACCCTAAGATAGATACAATGTAACTATTAGTTATATTGTAGCTATCTTAGGGTTTATTTTACAGGTAAGTATTTAGTTTTAAATAGGAATAATTTAGTTAATTGTAGTGATTTTATTTAGATTTATTTAAATTATATTTAAGTTAGGGGGGTTAGGGTTAGACTTAGGTTTAGGGGTTAATAACTTTAATATAGTGGCGGCGACGTTGGGGGCGGCAGATTAGGGGTTAATAAGTGTAGGTAGGTGGCGGCGACATTGGGGGTGGCAGAGTAGGGGTTAATAAATAAAATGTAGGTGTTGGCGATGTTGGGGGCAGCAGATTAGGGGTTCATAAGTATAATGTAGGTGGCGGCGGTGTCCGGAGCGGTAGATTAGGGGTTAATAATATAATGTAGGTTGCAGGGATGTCGGGGGCGTCAGATTAGGGGTTAATAAGTGTAAGATTAGGGGTGTTTAGACTTGGGGTTCATGTTAGGGTGTTAGGTGTAGACATAAATGTATTTCCCCATAGGAATCAATGGGGCTGCGTTAGGAGCTGAATGCTGCTTTTTCGCAGGTGTTAGTTTTTTTTTCAGCCGGCTCTCCCCCATTGATTCCTATGGGGAAATCGTGCATGAGCAAGTTTAGCCAGCTCACCACTAACGTAAGGAGCGCTGGTATTGAGGTGAGATGTAGAGCAAAATTTTGCTCTACGCTCACTTTTCTGCGGCTAACGCCTTGTTTGTAAAAATCCGTAATACCAGCATTGTATGTAGGTGAGCGGTGAGCATAAACTGCTTGTTAGCACCGCACACCATTACCGACAAAATTCGTAATCTAGCCGATTGTTTCCTTTGTCATAAGTATTTCAATGTATATATCTTTCTCTATAAGTATCTTAATATATGTACTCTTTTCTTTTGGTAACTATTTGATACTTTAGTTCAATACGGGACTCATTGAAATGTATTCTAAATTAATTTGACAGTTATCCTTTTTACCCATTGGATGAAAAATAACATGTGATCATGATAGACACAAATGGACCTGTTTGGGAACTGTAACGCACAGGACAACTCGAAAGGGAACTGAAAAACAGAACGGTTCAGGATTGGTTGATATTGCTTTTTTTCAAATAATGTGTTTTTATTGGTTAGTTGATTAACAACTGTTTTGAATATGTTTTTAATTGAGATATTTATATTTATCTGATATTTGATTTCTGTTAAATATGTATTAAATGTTAGGATTAGTGACGTCAAACGTGAACTTCCACAACTGTTCGCAAACGGGCGGACCGGGCGAACCGCCATAGACTTCTATAGGCAGGTAAACTTTAAAACCCACAGGGACTCTTTCTGGCCACAATAGTGATGGAAAAGTTGTTTCAAGGGGACTAACACCTGCACTGTGGCATGCCGGAGGGGGATCTATGGCAAAACTCCCATGGAAAATTACATAGTTGATGCAGAGTCTGGTTTTAAGCCATAAAGGGCATAAATCACCTAACATTCCTAAACTGATTGGAATAACGTGCTTTAAAACATCAGGTATGATGTTGTATCGATCAGGTAGTGTACGGGATACGCCCGCTTCACAGTGACAGACCAAACTCCCCGTTTAAAGGGACAGTCTACACCAGAATTTTTATTGTTTTAAAAGATAGATAATCCCTTTATTACCCATTTCCCAGTTTTGCATAACTAACACATTTATAATAATATACTTTTAACCTCTGTGATTATCTTGTATCTAAGCCTCTGCAAGCTGCCCCTTTTTTCAGTTCTTTTGACAGACTTGCAGTCCAGCCAATCAGTGCCTGCTCCCAGATAACTTCTCGTGCACGAGCACAGTGTTATCTATATGAAATACGTGAACTAACACCCTCTAGTGGTGAAAAACTGTTAAAATGCAATCTGAAAGAGGTGGGCTTCAAGGTCTAAGAAATTAGCATATGAACCTCCTAGGTTAAGCTTTCAAGTAAGAATACCAAGAGAACAAAGCAAAATTGGTGATAAAAGTAAAATGAAAATTGTTTAAAATTACATGCTCTATCTGAATCATGAAAGTTTATTTTGGCCTAGACTGTCCCTTTAACGCACCGCAAACAACCGCAAACAGTCCATTTGCACAACCGCAAACTCCCCATTTGCACAAGGTTGGATACCAAGCTAACCATGTCCCGTTCCTTGTCCTCACTGATGTCATTGAAGGTCTCTTCCTCCACCCAGCCACGTACAACACCAAGGGTCCCCGAAAGGTGACAACAAGCCCCCTGGGACGCCTGCTGTGTTTGGTCTTCCACCTCCTCAAAGCCACCTTCCTCCTCTGACTCCTCTTCTTCAGACTCCTCTCTCTGCGTTGCCTCTCTCTGCGTTATTATAAGGTGTGTTAAGTAGTACTATTCCTATCAGTTTAATCCCTGTTACGTCCCCTATCAGGGGACGTGTATATGGCATCGATTTTAGGAACTGGGAGATGGAAAAAGATGCTTGGTCGGGTCTCCTACTTCAAATTTAGGGGAACTGCACGTGCAGTCTAATGTGCCACCAGGTATGAGTGGTGTGTTAAGTAGTTATATTCTTATCAGTTTAATCCCTGTTACGTCCCCTATCAGGGGACGTGTATATGGCATCGATTTTAGGAACCGGGAGATGGAAAAAGATGCTTGGTCGGTCCTCCTACTTCAAATTTGGGGCACTGCGCGTGCAATCTAATGTGCCACCAGATATGAGTGGTGTGTTCTATTCTTATCAATTTAATCCCTGTTATGTCCCCTATCAGGGGACGTGTATATGGCATCGATTTTAGGAACTGGGAGATGGAAAAAGATGCTTGGTCGGTCCTCCTACTTCAAATTTGGGGGAACTGCACGTGCAATCTAATGTGCCACCAGATATGAGTGGTGTGTTAAGTAGTTATATTCTTATCAGTTTAATCCCTGTTACGTCCCCTATCAGGGGACGTGTATATGGCATCGATTTTAGGAACCGGGAGATGGAAAAAGATGCTTGGTTGGTCCTCCTACTTCAAATTTGGGGCACTGCGCATGCAATCTAATGTGCCACCAGATATGAGCGGTGTGTTAAGTAGTTCTATTCTTATCAGTTTAATCCCTGTTAAGTCCCATATCAGGGGACATGTATATGACATCGATTTTAGGAACCGGGAGATGGAAAAAGATGCTTGGTCGTTCCTCCTACTTCAAATTTTGGGCACTGTGCGTGCAATCTAATGTGCCACCAGATATGAGTGGTGTGTTAAGTAGTTATATTCTTATCAGTTTAATCCCTGTTACGTCCCCTATCAGGGGACGTGTATATGGCATCGATTTTAGGAACCGGAAGATGGAAAAAGATGCATGGTCGGTCCTCCTACTTCAAATTTGGGGCACTGCGCGTGCAATCTAATGTGCCACCAGATATGAGTGGTGTGTTAAGTAGTTCTATTCTTATCAGTTTAATCCCTGTTACGTCCCCTATCAGGGGACGTGTATATTGCATCGATTTTAGGAACCGGGAGATGGAAAAAGATACTTGGTCGGTCCTCCTACTTCAAATTTGGGGCACTGCGCGTGCAATCTAATGTGCCACCAGATATGAGTGGTGTTTTAAGTAGTTCTATTCTTATCAGTTTAATCCCTGTTACGTCCCCTATCAGGGGACGTGTATATGGCATCGATTTTAGGAATCGGGAGATGGAAAAAGATGCTTGGTCGGTCCTCCTACTTCAAATTTGGGGCACTGCGCGTGCAATATAATGTGCCACCAGATAGGAGTGGTGTGTTTAATACTATTCCTATCATTTAATCCCTGTTATGTGCCTTTTTTGTGAACCGGGAGATGGAAAAAGATGCTTGGTCGGTCCTCCTACTTCAAATTTGGGGCACTGTGCGTGCAATCTAATGTGCCACCAGATAGGAGTGGTGGTCTATTCTTATCAGTTTAATCCCTGTTACGTCCCCTATAAGGGGACATGTATATGGCATCGATTTTAGGAACCGGGAGATGGAAAAAGATGCTTGGTCGGTCCTCCTACTACAAATTTGGGGCACTGCGCGTGCAATCTAATGTGCCACCAGATAGGAGTGGTGTGTTTAGTACTATTCCTATCAGTTTAATCCCTGTTATGTGCCTTTTTTGTTTTTTTTAAATCTACACTACTGTTACACCAGATATGAGTTGCACTGGGGTGACACTGTGCCCTGGCAGGCAGGCACTGAAACGCACACGTGTGAAGGAAACTGACTGCTATTATTTAACACAGTCAAAAAAGTGTTGTTTTTTTTAAATCTATACTACTGTTACACCAGATATGAGTTGCACTGGGGTGACACTGTGCCCTGGCAGGCAGGCAGGCACTTAAACGCACACGTGTGAAGGAAACTGACTGCTATTATTTAACACAGTCAAAAAAGTGTTGTTTTTTTTAAATCTACACTACTGTTACACCACATATGAGTTGCACTGGGGTGACACTGTGCCCTGGCAGGCAGGCACTGAAACGCACACGTGTGAAGGAAACTGATTGCTATTATTTAACACAGTCAAAAAAGTGTTTTTTTTTTTAAATCTACACTACTGTTACACCACATATGAGTTGCATTGGGGTGACACTGTGCCCTGGCAGGCAGGCACTTAAACGCACACGTGTGAAGGAAACTGACTGCTATTATTTAACACAGTCAAAAAAGTGTTGTTTTTTTTAAATCTACACTACTGTTACACCACATATGAGTTGCACTGGGGTGACACTGTGCCCTGGCAGGCAGGCAGGCACTTAAACGCACACGTGTGAAGGAAACTGACTGCTATTATTTAACACAGTCAAAAAAGTGTTGTTTTTTTTAAATCTACACTACTGTTACACTACATATGAGTTGCACTGGGGTGACACTGTGCCTTGGCAGGCAGGCACTTAAACGCACACGTGTGAAGGAAACTGACTGCTATTATTTAACACAGTCAAAAAAGTGTTTTGTTTTTTTTAAATGTACACTACTGTTACACCACATATGAGTTGCACTGGGGTGACACTGTGCCCTGGCAGGCAGGCACTTAAACGCACACGTGTGAAGGAAACTGACTGCTATTATTTAACACAGTCAAAAAAGTGTTGTTTTTTTTTAAATCTACACTACTGTTACACCACATATGAGTTGCATTGGGGTGACACTGTGCCTTGGCAGGCAGGCACTTAAACGCACACGTGTGAAGGAAACTGACTGCTATTATTTAACACAGTCAAAAAAGTGTTTTGTTTTTTTTAAATGTACACTACTGTTACACCACATATGAGTTGCACTGGGGTGACACTGTGCCCTGGCAGGCAGGCACTTAAACGCACACGTGTGAAGGAAACTGACTGCTATTATTTAACACAGTCAAAAAAGTGTTGTTTTTTTTTAAATCTACACTACTGTTACACCACATATGAGTTGCATTGGGGTGACACTGTGCCCTGGCAGGCAGGCACTTAAACGCACACGTGTGAAGGAAACTGACTGCTATTATTTAACACAGTCAAAAAAGTGTTGTTTTTTTAAATCTACACTACTGTTACACCACATATGAGTTGCACTGGGGTGACACTGTGCCCTGGCAGGCAGGCACTTAAACGCACATGTGTGAAGGAAACTGACTGCTATTATTTAACACAGTCAAAAAATTGTTGTTTTTTTTAAATCTACACCACTGTTACACCACATATGAGTTACACTGGGGTGACACTGTGCCCTGGCAGGCAGGCACTTAAACGCACACGTGTGAAGGAAACTGACTGCTATTATTTAACACAGTCAAAAAAGTGTTGTTATTTTTAAATCTACACTACTGTTACACCACATATAAGTTGCACTGGGGTGACACTGTGCCCTGGCAGGCAGGCACTTAAACGCACACGTGTGAAGGAAACTGACTGCTATTATTTAACACAGTCAAAAAAGTGGTTTTTTTAAATCTACACTACTGTTACACCACATATGAGTTGCACTGGGGTGACACTGTGCCCTGTCAGGCAGGCACTGAAACGCACACGTGTGAAGGAAACTGACTGCTATTATTTAACACAGTCAAAAATGTGTTGTTTTTTTTTAAATCTACACTACTGTTACACCACATATGAGTTGCACTGGGGTGACACTGTGCCCTGGCAGGCAGGGAGGCAGGCACTTAAACGCACACGTGTGAAGGAAACTGACTGCTATTATTTAACACAGTCAAAAAAGTGTTGTTTTTTTTAAATCTACACTACTGTTACACCACATATGAGTTGCATTGGGGTGACACTGTGCCCTGGCAGGCAGGCACTTAAACGCACACGTGTGAAGGAAACTGACTGCTATTATTTAACACAGTCAAAAAAGTGTTGTTTTTTTAAATGTACACTACTGTTACACCACATATGAGTTGCACTGGGGTGACACTGTGCCCTGGCAGGCAGGCAGGCATTTAAACACACACGTGTGAAGGAAACTGACTGCTTTTATTTAACACAGTCAAAAAAGTGTTGTTTTTTTAAAACTACACTACTGTTACACCACATATGAGTTGCACTGGGGTGACACTGTGCACTGGCAGGCAGGCACTTAAACTCACACGTGTGTAGGAAACTGACTGCTATTATTTAACACAGTCAAAAAAGTGTTGTTTTTTTTTTAAATCTACACTACTGTCACACCACATATGAGTTGCACTGGGGTGACACTGTGCCCTGGCAGGCAGGCAGGCACTTAAACGCACACGTGTGAAAGAAACTGACTGCTATTATTTAACACAGTCAAAAAAGTGTTGTTTTTTTTTAAATCTACACTACTGTTACACCACATATGAGTTGCACTGGGGTGACACTGTGCCCTGGCAGGCAGGCAGGCAGGCAGGCAGGCACTTAAACGCACACGTGTGAAAGAAACTGACTGCTATTATTTAACACAGTCAAAAAAGTGTTGTTATTTTTAAATCTACACTATTGTTCTATTGTTACACCACATATGAGTTGCACTGGGGTGACACTGTGCCCTGGCAGGCAGGCACTGAAACGCACATGTGTGAAGGAAACTGACTGCTATTATTTAACACAGTCAAAAAAGTGTGGGGGGTTTAAATCTACACTAATGTTACACCAGATATGAGTGGTGGCACTGGGCAAGTGGGCACAGTATACGTTGTGAGCCTGACACACACGCTGGCAGGCAGGCAGGCAACTGCAATTAGATTACACAGGGAAAAAAAAGCAGATGTTCTAGCCCTAAAAAGGGCTTTTTGGGGTGCTGTCCTTACAGCAGAGATCAGATGAGTCCTTCAGGACTGTAGTGGACACTGAATACACTAGCCTAGCTATAGATTTCCCTATTCAATCAGCAGCAGCTACACTGTCCCTCCTCTCACTAACAATGCAGCTTCCGAATTAATCTAAAATGGATGCTGTCCAGGAGGTAGGAGGGTCTGGGAGGGAGGGTCTGCTGCTGATTGGCTGGAATGTGCCTGCTGACTGTGAGGTACAGGGTCAAAGTATTACTCAATGATGACGAATAGGGGCGGATCGAACATTGCATTGCGAATGTGAACATG
Organism: Bombina bombina; assembly: GCF_027579735.1. Taxonomy (NCBI): domain Eukaryota; kingdom Metazoa; phylum Chordata; class Amphibia; order Anura; family Bombinatoridae; genus Bombina; species Bombina bombina. The sequence continues at coordinate 231,676,358 of NC_069506.1, read as the reverse complement.
CTATGTTCGCCGGGAACTATTCGCCGGCAAACTATTTGCGACATCACTAGTTAGGATTGTAATTGTATTTTTACTTTTTCATAGTCGCGTGTAAATCTGACCTTAACCAATGAGGTATCAGATATTGTTTATGATTGTATATTTAAGGCCGCCTGCGATGCGGTATTGCATATGACTTTTTGTAAGCCATACTAAATTTTAACAGCTCTTGAAAAAGACGGTCAAATAAACAACAATATTTTTAAAGAAATTTGTTTCTTTTTTCCTGACCGTTTTGTGGAAACACCTGTGGAGCCGTTAGTCTGATTTTATTCTGTGAGTATACTGCACTTTTTTATCTATGTGTTTGGAAACACTATGCCAATGTGATATGCTCTAAACAGATACAGACACAACTCATTTGGGAGAATCGTAAAACACAGAAAGGAGCTTTTGGAAGACCCCCAAGAACCAGCGCCTCTGCTTGCAATACATAACAATTATAATTGATTATTCATCTAGTACAATGATAATTTTAATAACTGTGAACTAATTGTCAATTTTCTATTTAACTGAAAAACTTAAATTAACACATCAAAACCTAGTACTATATTGTCTACAATCTACACTAGAATTTGTATTGTTTAAAAAGATAGATAAATCCCTTTATTACCCATCCCCAAGGGGTCAAGACCAGCGGGAACGAGTGGGAAAGGAGTACCTGCACTATTTTTGCAGGAGGAACTAAGTCCCCCCATGGACAGCGAACAGAAATGCTTCAGTAAACACTGCTGTTGCTGGTGGGAGGAGCTGAAGCACAGACTTGTTAGAAGGATAGTGAGATCCTCTGGGGTTATTTAGCTTCCTTCAGCAGAAATAGCACTATTGCACCTTAAGTGGGTATTACTCTGTAACAGAGGAGGAGTCTGGAGTTGCTGCCAAACACAGAGTTCTTAACCCACCCTCGAAAGAAAGGAGAGGGGAGGAAGGAGGGTGTGTGGACTTGAATCTAAGCTGGCTTTGTACCATGTCAGTTAAAAACAAAGTATGGACACCCTGGATGTTGACATTAAACAACAGGCATTTATGTGCGTCTAGTTTAGTTATTTTAAAGATTTTTTTAAAAAGTTCAGTGTTTCACCAAAGAAAAATGTGCTCATCCAGCAGGGGAGAGTCATGTCCTTCCAGTGTCCTGCTTTCTGTCTGATTGGAATTCCTTTTAGTTCTTCCAGAGATAGCTTTGATGAGGTTTGCAAGGGAAATATGTGTACACACAAAAGAAAATACTCCTTGTAATTAAAGGTGTTTGTGAAACATCTTTTAGTAGTAGAAGTCCAATTACTTTATTGTATACACCAATAGTATGTGCAGTCTGTGTATCTATGTTGGTGTCTGTATGTCTATCAATTTATGGTCAACAGGCCAGATTCTCTGCACAATGCTGACCTGTGCAAGATAATGTATTTGCTGCAGATTCAACGTTACACGTTTCATCCCAAAGTCAAAGGTGACCTGTTTTGCTTTCAAAGTTACTTTGCCCTCATGTCTCCTGCTTCCTCTTGCTTCACATTTATTTGTTATACGTGTTAATGGTAAAAGGAAATGACACTCAGATGCCTTGACCATAATTTTACTTTAAATCACATTATCATTGTTTCTTACTGCAGAGTAAGACCATGATAAGATGTTTATATCACAGAGCCTTACACATCCTGAGAGCCAGTGAGTAGCATCTCCTAAAATTTTACTAAAGCTCGTAGCTTTTTGGATTATTCAACATCATTATATACAAATGCCCCTTCATGTGTTCTAAAAAGTTTGTGTCTTGCTTTTCAGTATTCAGTATCAGTTGAATCCTAAATTACAAAGAAAAATTCCCCCCTGCCATGAAAAAATGTAACCATGGGTGTCCATCCTCAGGCCCAAAGGTAACCATTCAGCCCTTCCTTGGTTTTAATTTGCTTTAATTATCAAGAAGAGTGCATATATTATATACATTTAAATACAGTCTGTGTGTGTGTAGGTAAATGTGTGTATGTGTATAAAACAATATTAATTGTGAGAGGGTGGAAGTTTTGGTGAGTTCCCACACTTTTTTTGTAGGACTTTTCCCCTGCCATTCCCTTGTTTTGCATAACCAACACAGTTATATTAATACACTTTTTACCTCTGTGATTACCTTGTATCTAAGCCCCTGCAGACTGTCCCTTATTTAAGTTCTTTTGACAGACTTGCATTTTAGCCAATCAATGCTGACTCCTGAGTAACTCTACGGTGTGAGCACAATGTTATATATATGGCACACATGACCTAACACCATCTAGTTGTAAAAAAAACTGTCAAAATGCATTCAGATAAGAGGCGGCCTTCAAGGGCTAAGAAATTAGCATATGAGCCTACCTATGTTTAGCTTTCAACAAAGACAACCACAAGAACAAACAAAATTGATGATAAAAGTAAATTGGAAAGCTGTTTAAAATTACATGCCTATTTGAATCATGAACGTTTATTTTTTACTAGACTGTCCCTTTAAGACCACATATAAACCCAACACCACAGCCATCTTGCAAGTAGCAAAAAAAAATATTTTCAATACCATTGGACACCATTAAAATTATAGGGCTAGATTCCGAGTGTAGCTCTAATGTGTGCGCACAAGCGATATCAAGTTTTTGCGGCCATTTGCCCGCAACTTAAATTCTGCTCATATTACAAGTCAAAGGTAAAGGCAAACGCGTACACTAGAAGTATTACCACGACTTTAGAGCTCTGGTTAACTGTTACACGAGTCAAAAAAGTTACAGTTACACTCATAATAACACTAGCTGGTAAAAATTATTTTAAAAAAAAAATGCACAAAAAGTTATAAGGTATGAGGTCTCAGGTGTTAGAAAAAAAGGCAGGCAAAGGGCTTTAACACTGAAATACATACATATACATGTCTAAATAGTTACTTATATATATATATACAGTACATACATATTAATTTCTATATGTGTGTACATATGTATTTATGTGTGTATATATGTATTTATAGACATATATACACATAGAAACACATAAATACATAAGTATACATATATAAACATATATTTAAGTGCATTGGAGCCCTTTGCAGTCAAGTAGATGAAAACATGAAAAAACATATTTATGCAATTTTCATATTTAATAAAATGTTTATGTATTTGCTGTAAATATTATACATTCCAATGTTCTGCACATAGCAAAATATGTTTTATGTATTATGAAATAGATATATGTATAAATCTGCACCTATATATAATCATGTATATATAAAGGTGCAAATATATATTGGTGCAAAAATCCAATAGATATATATTTAATTATTTCTTTAACCCCTTAACGACCGAGGACGTGCAGGGTACGTCCTCAAAAAAAAGGCAGTTAATGCCTGAGAACGTACCCTGCACATCCTCGGTGTGGAAAGCAGCTGGAAGCGATCCTGCTCGCTTCCAGCTGCTTTCCGGTTATTGCAGTGATGCCTCGATATGGAGGCATCCTGCAATAACCTTTTTAAGCCATCCGGTGCAGAGAAAGCCACTCTGTGGCCCTCTGTAGCAAAGTGCTACTTGTATTTATGGCCCTATAACTTGCAAAAAAAGCAAAGAACATGTAAACATTGGGTATTTCTAAACTCAGGACAAAATTTTGAAACTATTTAGCATGAGTGTTTTTTGGTGGTTGTAGATATGTAACAGATTTTGGGGGTCAAAGTTAGAAAAAGTGTGTTTTTTTCAATTTTTCCTCATATTTTATATTTTTTTTTATAGTAAATTATAAGATATGATGAAAATAATGGTATCTTTAGAAAGTCCATTTAGTGGCGAGAAAAACGGTATATAATATGTGTGGGTACAGTAAATGAGTAAGAAGAAAATTACAGCTAAACACAAACACCGCAAAAATGTAAAAATAGCCTTGGTCCCAAACGGACAGAAAATGTGCTGTGGTCATTAAGGGGTTAAGATAAATAAAACATATTCTGCTATGTGCAGAATATTGAATTATGAAATATGCAATATTATCATCTTATGTTGTGCTTTTAAATAACTGCAATCGTCTTTGCGTGACATGTGGATATTTTTTTTAACTTTTTCCACTCCATTGAAGTCTATAGGGGAACGTGATCTTACGTTCACGACTTCTCAAAGTCTTTTTGTTACCGCGATTGTGCGAACAAAAGAGCATAAACTTTTTACTTTCAACTCATAATATGAGCGTTAATCTCTGAGCGCAATAAATGTACTTCTAGTGGTTTTAACGCTCGAACACAAGCACAAAATACTGCTCCATTCGTAATCTAGCCAATAAAAGGAAAATCTAATGTTCTTAATTTGTATCTACATTTGAATGTTTATTATTCTATATAATTATTTTGATTAAAATTATTTTATATATGCACATGCAATTAACCCCTTTATTGCAAAGGATCTGTTACAAAATACATGTTTTATGCTAATGAATTAATGTGAGACACACTCGCAAGTGACCCAAGTAAAGGAAATGGGCGTGAAATTAAACAAAAGGGGCTATCCCATGACAGACATCTGCAAAATACAGGAGGAATTGTTGAGTTCTGATACCTCACAAGACACTAGGGCTCCTATCAAGGACATGTCTGAACAACTTAATCTGATTACTACGTTCACACCTGGATGTGAACGTCTATCCAATGCTGTACGTCGCCATTGGCCGGTAGTGGGTACTGATCCCATGTTACCCTTTCAGAAGATGACTGCTCCAAGGTTGGTCTACCAGAGGGCAAGGAATCTGAGGGATATCCTTGTCAAATCAGACCCTGTGGACCATTACAAAAAGGAAACATGGCTCAAGTCATCCAAGAAGGGCTACTTCCCCTGCGGGAGTTGTACTACATGCAACAGTATGTGTAAGGGAGACACTTTTCAACATCCACATAAAAATCAACGGTTTAAAATAAACTACCGCCTTAGTTGCACCAGCACCTTTGTGATCTACATGCTGACTTGCCCGTGTTCACATGTATACATAGGAAAAACGATAACTTCCTTCCGTGACAGGATGGCAAATCACTGCCACGCTATTCGTGAAGCTCTGAAGAATGGTGATTCAGACCAGCCGGTGGCACGCCACTGTGCACACTTTAAACATCCCGTGTCTAGTATCAGATCAATGCTAATTGACCACATCCCACCCAATCCAAGGGGTGGTGATAGAGGAAAGAAATTACTCCAATGCGAGAGCAGGTGGATATACAAATTGGGAACTATGGCCCCAAGAGGACTTAATACCACATTGGATTTTATCCCTTTTTATTAAGGGCTAATCTAATGCCCACTTGACATTGAGGGTCCTTGGGTGTCCACTGTTTGGATAACTACCATACTCCTATGGGCTCGATGGGTACACAAGAGTGACTATTTGTTTTTACCATTTTTCATTCATTTTTATTAATTAATTGAGTCAGGTCCTATCATTAATAATGTGATAATGAATTTCTTCTGTATATATACTTGTCATGTAATACTGGTCCATCCCTATATCATTTCTGCGGATGTGATTTATTTTCAAGATGCGTTTACCCTATTACACAGTATACTTATGAGTTGTAAAGTTGAATATGCAATCTTTGTTTACTTTTTAAGTACATATTTAGTAGTTTATATATGTGGATATAGGGTTTAAACATCTGATAATTTACACATCTAAATTGCCTCCATCTTAGCCACATACTAAGAAACACCCGGAGCGGCTCTTGCTATAGCAGTTTGCTTGCTTACGTTAGTTGCCCATAGCAACCGCTGCGCTTCATGAAACTATGGCTTTCTGAATATGCGCAGAATATGCCCTGGTGATTTCCTGGTATTCGGCTAGCACGCCGACGTGATGCTTTTGACGTTGTCAGGACAACGCCGTGCTATGCGTCATCACGCTAGGCACGGCTAACGTGTCAGCGTGACGTCAGAATTTTGAGATCGAATGAGCGTGTCACAGGAATGGCGGTAAAGTTTAAGGGGTATTTTCTCTATTTAAGGGGTTTATTTTTAAATGTATATTATCTGATTTCGGGTGCTTAGTTGCACTCTGCTTTTGTATATTCTTGTTGTGTAACATTGACAAAGGCACAATGTAGTGCCGAAACGTTTGTTTTTTAATTGAAGAAATAAATTTGGATTTTTACTGCAAAGACCAGTGAGTTGCCTGCTTCTTGGAGGAACTATATATATATATATATATATATATATATATATATATGTATAAATCTGTACCTATATATAATCATGTATATATAAAGGTGCAAATATATATTGGTGCAAAAATCCAATAGATATATATTTAATTATTTCTTTAAGATAAATAAAACATATTCTGCTATGTGCAGAATATTGAATTATGAAATATGCAATATTATCATCTTATGTTGTGCTTTTAAATAACTGCAATCGTCTTTGCGTGACATGTGGATATTTTTTTTAACTTTTTCCACTCCATTGAAGTCTATAGGGGAACGTGATCTTACGTTCACGACTTCTCAAAGTCTTTTTGTTACCGCGACTGTGCGAACAAAAGAGCATAAACTTTTTACTTTCAACTCATAATATGAGCGTTAATCTCTGAGCGCAATAAATGTACTTCTAGTGCTTTTAACGCTCGAACACAAGCACAAAATACTGCTCCATTCGTAATCTAGCCAATAAAAGGAAAATCTAATGTTCTTAATTTGTATCTACATTTGCATGTTTATTATTCTATATAATTATTTCTAATAAAATAATTTTATATATGCACATGCAATTAACCCCTTTATTGCAAAGGATCTGTTACAAAATACATGTTTTATGCTAATGAATTAATTTTTGTTGTCTTTTCCTTATCAAATTCACTGTTATGGTGCAATAAAGGAACATGCTTATGGAAAAGTTACATGAATAGTGTTAATATTATCATTTTGCTGTGATCTAATGCAGACAGATATGAGAGATCTCCTGAACTGTTGAAATTCAATGTGTAAAAGGTTGCAAGTTCAGTTTTTTTGGATCCTATGCAGGGGCAAACTGAGCAATTGGAAAACAGAACCTGGACCGAGGACCAGATATGTAAGGGGCCCCAATGAGGAGATCTTGGTGCGCTGCTTATGCTCATAGTCACAGTTTGTTAAAGGGACAGTCTAGTCAAAATTAAAGTTTCATGATTCCTTTAGGGCATGCAATTTTAAACAACTTTCCAATTTACTTTTATCATCAAGTTTGCTTTGTTCTCTTGGTATTCTTTGTTGAAAGCTAAACCTATGTAGCTCATATGCTAATTTCTAAGCCCTTGAACTGCCTCTTATCTCAGTGCATTTTGACAGTTTTTGAAAGTTAGACACTGCTAGTTCATGTGAGTCATATAGATAACATTGTGTTCACGCCCGTGCAGTTATTTAGGAGTCAGCACTGAGTGGCTAAAATGCATGTCTGTCAAAAGAACTGAGATAAGGGGGCAATCTGCATAGGCTTTGAAACAAGATAACCACAAAGGTAAAAAGTATATTAATATAACTGTGTTGGTTACGCAAAACTGGGGAATGGGTAATAAAGGGATTATCTATCGTTTTAAACAATAACAATTCTGGAGTAGACTGCCCCTTTAATGGAGTCTAGTCAAAATTAAGCTGTCATGTTTCAAATGGCGATGAGCAGGATTACTCTCAATGGCAACGTCTACCGGTGGACAAAGAGGGCTGATCTGGGCGGTCCTTCCAAACCACGCTTCCAACAGCAGAGATGCGAGAAGTGTTGCATCCCTGGTGACAAACAGAGTGAGTCGGAATCATTGGTGTGTTTTTGACCGAGGACTCAGATGTTGATGCCGGAGGGGTGGGAGGAAACATCGCAGGCAAATAGCCACCTCCTCCTGGAGCCAAAAAAGCCTGGCAGATGCGGTGGAGCAACCAGAACAAAGCACGATAGATCATATCAGTGTAACAGAGAACCCGGTGAGTAACATGTTTATCTCACAAGGAAAGCAGGTTTTTTAGCAGGATGTCTTCTGTTGATTCAGAGAGGGAAATCACTACAGGGATGGATTACTATCAGGATGTGACTATTGAACATAACTCTAACACCAATTTTATTTGAAAATTATCCATTTATCTAAGTCAATCGATGTGGATATAAGACACCAAAATGGAATTGGTAATAGCAATGTAACCTGTGCACCTAATTATGTGAATGATGTGAATATTGTGCATAATATTTCTGGGGTGGAATTAACCAGTGCTGACTTACAATTGCTAAATAAAGGGTTATTCTATTGCCCAGTTGATAAAGGTTCAGGTTAAACAAGATTTACACAGATTTTTTTGAAATATTAAACAAAGTATTCTTTGGCAAAAATGAAAATCAAAATATGGTAATGGCACTCCTTTAGCAGGGAATACACTCAAATGCAACACAGTGGTTTAAAAAATGTAGCACATTAAATCCTAATATCACTGATAACAGTGTTAATAAAAAAAAATATTTAGTGATCAAATATGTTAAAAAAATGTTTTAAAAAACTGATGTTGTAAAGAAACAATTTCAATATAAAAATGATATGGCATCTTTGACATCACTTAAATCCAAGAAAGAATTAACCATTAAAGGAGCAGACAAAGGTGGTGCTCTTGTTGTAATGGATCAAAAGGATTATATTTTGTAGATTGAAAATCAATTAAACGATAGAGACGTTTATGAATCAATAACTTTTGATCCTACACACATGATACAAAAGGAAATTTATCATATCTTAATACAAGCAGTGAAAGATAAAGTAATTTCGGATGACTTAAGAGAATTTCTTAGCATAAAACACCCAATAAGACCTGTGATATATTGCCTTCCCAAAATTCACAAAATGAATACAAGCCACCTGGTAGACCCATAGTGGCCGGCTCTGGTTCAATTTTTACTAATATTGCTATCATCTTAGATAAGATTCTTTAACCCTATGTAATAAGATCTTCTTCTTACTGTATATCAAAGACACTTATGATTTTCTACAAAAATGAGAGAATTTGGATCTACAGGGCCATAAAATTATTCTCTTCATACTAGACGTGTCAAGCCTATACACATCTATAAAACATACTAGTGGGGTGATGTCAGTAGCAAAGGTATTGTCTTGTGATAAAAAAATAAATGCCATTACACAAATTCAGTTCTTTTTAAAGCTATTGGAAATTATTCTGTATATGAAATATATTTTGTTCAAAGACATATTATTTTTTCAAAGGAAGGACACAGCTATGGGATCCAAAGTCACACCTACATAAGCCTACATTTTCATGAATAACTTTGAAGAGCTATTTGTATATGAAAACACTTTGTTTAAAAAATATGGTGCCACCTGGTGGCGTTTCATTGATGATGTGTTTGGCATATGGTATGGCGACGTTGGATCCCTAACTGATTTTTTGGATGACCTTAATAGGTCTGTTAATGGTAAAAAAATTACTTTAACCTCTAGTGAACATTCAATTCTTTGACACTTGCATCTATAAAGAGGGTGGTGGATTGAAGGTTGATATCTATATGAAACCTACAGACAAATCAATACATTGATTTTTTTACAGCTTCCATCCACCATATACATTTAAAGCAATACCTAAGAGCCAATTGCTAAGGGTGAGTCAAATTGTTACAGATTCTGAATTGAAGAAGGTATGGTTAGAACAAATCGCGAACAAATTCGTACAAAAAGGATACCTAGTTGAGTCAATCAGGGAAGAAAAATATAATATGCAAACCATGTGCAATAAGGGTCAGTGAATTCAGAGGAAGAATAAAGATAAAGGTGAGAGATTAGTCTTTGTCTCCCAGTACAAGGAGTGGTATTGAAGAAATATTGGCACATTTTGCAAACATGTCACCCAGAAGAAAAGCTTTTTCTGAATTCCCAATGCCGGCCTATAAAAGGGGCCCTAATGTCAAAGACAAATTGGGCAAAGCTGATATTGGAGGTACTAAAAATATACAATAGGGCATTATGGGTAAGCCATGTACAGGATGTTTTCCATGCCTTTCATTCATCAATTGTAACTCTATGATCTTCCATCCCTATACAGGCAAGAAATATAAGATCAGAGACTATCTTACTTGTAGATCTAGATTTATAATTTATATAATAAAATGCCCATGTTCCCTGTTGTATATTGGCCAATCAACCAAGGATTTCAGAGCACAAATCAAGCATTAGGTGTAAAGAGCTTGATGCCCCAGTATCTTCCCATTTCCTTAAAGCAGGCCATAACATAAGCCAACTTTGATTTAAAATAATTGAACAGGTACAAATGCCAAAGAGAAGTGGTGATAGGGAGGCCCTTTTAAATAAAAGGGAGACTTTTTGGATTAATGAACTGGGGACGATGACCCCTAGGGGTATAAACAGGGAATGTAATTGGACAGCTTTTTGGTAAAATGGTAAAATGTTACTATGTCCATATATAGATTTGGTTACCAGGTTATACAATTAACCAAATTAAGAATAACAGTTTAAAATGAATTTAAGGAATGAATCTAATCTAGCTACAAAATAAATCTTAAACAAGACTGGGTAAATTATTAAAGCTATTTAAAGATTAGTTATGCTTGTATTCTAGAAAATAGCCAATTTCTGACTTAAAAATAAATTAAATAATTGTAATAATCTATGCAAATCAAAAAAAAAATTAAATGTTATTTTAATATAAATATATTTTATTATATTTTGTATCTTTTGTTTTATTAATTGTTTAATTGTTTGTTATTATAGATTGTGTATGTATAGATTTTTATACACGTAATTTGTCAACCACTAGAGGTGGTAATTGCACAATTTAATAAAATGATAAGAGAGAGTTTTTTTAAATAATGTTGAATAAAATTATAGAGTAATTCAACCACTAGGTGGCAATTTACACTTGTAAATTACAATTGTTTGGCGCTAAAATGGCTATTTAAACACCATTAGATAGGCACTTTGTTAGTCATGAGTAAGTAAAGTGTTAGCCCGAAACGTTGCTGTATATTTGTGGACCCTGTTAGATAAAAAAAAAGGTATTTTAAATGTATCACTACTGGAGAGATTTCTTCTTATGTGGATGATTCAAATAGGGCATGCAATGTTAAACAACTTTCAAACTTACTTTTTTCATTATATTTGCTTTGTTCTCTAGGTATTCTTTGTTGAAAGCTAAACCTAGGTAGGCTCATTTGCTAATTTATAAACCCTTGAAGACTGCCTCTTATCTCAGGGCATTTTGAAAGTTTTTCACAGCTAAACAGTGCTAGTTCATGTGTGCCATAGAGATAACATTGTGCTCACTCCCGTGGAGTCAGCACTGATTGGATAAAAATAAGTGAATTAAGGGGGCAGTCTGTAAAGGCTTAGATACAGGGTATTCACAGAGATAAAAAGTATATTAATATAACAGTGTTGGTTATGCAAAACTGGGGAATGGGTAATAAAGGGATTATCTATCGTTTTAAACAATAACAATTCTGGAGTAGACTGTTGCTTTAAATAAGCTAGCACAGCGGTTGTGACTGTGAGGAAGCAGGTGATAGCAGGCAGGCAGGGAAAGTTTAGTATGGGACAGCTGAGCTAGTGACTGCGATCTGGGGCGGGCAGCAGATAATCAGGTAGTGCAGGCTGACAGATTTGCTATCAGTAACTAAGCTGTTAAGGGTGGGCAGAGTGGGTGCCATGTCCCTGGATTGGGGGCCCTGTTCCTGGAATGGGATCCCTGTGCTTGGAAAGGAGGTCTGTTGCTCTGGGGGTCCTATAGTGTGGGGGTGGGGGTCCCTGGGGGGAGGGTTGGTGGCTGTGGAGGCTCTGATGTATGGGACCTTTAGCCCTTGGTGTTGGGGGCCCTGTCCCTGGATGTTGGAACTCTGGTGAGGGAGAGGCAGGCAGGCAGTGGGCTGAGGGAGGGGCACAGGGGGCAAGGTAGGGGGCCCTTCCCTAATTTTTGCACGTGGGCCCTGATTGGTCTCAGTCCCCCCTGATCCTACAGGATGCAGCCAAGCCTCTCTGAGGGAATTGGAAAAACAAAGAGTTTAGTTGCAGCAAAAGCAACATTAAAGATGAATGTAATACAGAAAAGTACAACAGGTTCATTCATATTATTTTCAATGATTATTTTAATAATTATGGTGTACAAATTACATCCAGCTGGGTAAGAGTGTTGTTCTGCATGTAGGCTGATATAGAGTAGTCACAAATATCTCGTGTCGCACAGCCACGAGCACTCATGTGGGTTGTCACTCCTGTAGAAACAAAAAAATTATAATAGCTTATTTAGCATTTGGTGTCATTTGTGTTGAGATTTTTTTTTTTTTCTTGATAAAATAATATAATTAATTCCAGTTAGTTATCAAGGTTTTTTCCTATTAGACTGTTGTTCATATGTAGTTATTGTAAATAGTCACATACGGCTAGATTTAGAGTTTTGTCGGTAAAGACCCGCGTAGCTAACGCTGGCTTTGTTCTGGCCGCACCTTTAAAATAACTCTGGTATTGAGAGTCCACAGAATGGCTGCGTTAGGCTCCAAAAAAGGAGCGTAGAGCATATTTAACGCCACTGCAACTCTCGATACCAGAGTTGCTTACAGACGCGGCCAGCCTCAAAAACGTGCTCGTGCACGATTCCCCCATAGAAAACAATGGGGCTGTTTGAGCTGAAAAAAAACCAAACACCTGCAAAAAAGCCGCGTTCAGCTCCTAACGCAGCCCCATTGTTTGCTATGGGGAAACACTTCCTACGTCTGCACCTAACACTCTAACATGTACCCCGAGTTCAAACACCCCTAACCTTACACTTATTAACCCCTAATCTGCCGCCCCCGCTATCGCTGACACCTGCATATTATTATTAACCCCTAATCTGCCACTCCTTAAACCGCCGCAACTTACATTATCCCTATGTACCCCTAATCTGCTGCCCCTAACACCGCCGACCCCTATATTATATTTATTAACCCCTAATCTGCCCCCCACAACGTCGCCTCCACCTGCCTACACTTATTAACCCCTAATCTGCCGAGCGGACCGCACCGCTATTATAATAAAGTTTTTAACCCCTAATCCGCCTCACTAACCCTATAATAAATAGTATTAACCCCTAATCTGCCCTCCCTAACATCGCCGACACCTAACTTCAAACATTAACCCCTAATCTGCCGACTGGAGCTCACCGCTATTCTAATAAATGTATTAACCCCTAAAACTAAGTCTAACCCTAACACTAACACCCCCCTAAGTTAAATATAATTTAAATCTAACGAACTCTTATTAAATAAATTATTCCTATTTAAAGCTAAATACTTACCTGTAAAATAAATCCTAATATAGCTACAATATAAATTATAATTATATTTTAGCTATTTTAGGATTTATATTTATTTTACAGGTAACTTTGTATTTATTTTAACCAGGTACAATAGCTATTAAATAGTTAAGAACTATTTAATAGTTACCTAGTTAAAATAATTACAAAATTACCTGTAAAATAAATCCTAACCTAAGTTACAATTAAACCTAACACTACACTATCAATAAATTAATTAAATACAATATCTACAAATAAATACAATGAAATAAACTAACTAAAGTACAAAAAATAAAAAAGAACTAAGTTACAAAAAATAAAAAAATATTTACAAACATCAGAAAAATATTACAACAATTTTAAATTAATTACACCTACTCTAAGCCCCCTAATAAAATAACAAAGCCCCCCAAAATAAAAAATGCCCTACCCTATACAAAAGTTCAAAGCTCTTTTACCTTACCAGCCCTGAACAGGGCCCTTTGCGAGGCATGCCCCAAGAAATTCAGCTCTTTTTCCTGTAAAAAAACACATACAATACCCCCCCAACATTACAACCCACCAGCCCCTGAAGATCTTCCTACCTTATCTTCACCATACCAGGTTCACCGATCGATCCAGAAGAGCTCCTCCGATGTCCTGATCCAAGCCCAAGCAGGGGGCTGAAGATGTCCATGATCCGGCCGAAGTCTTCTATCAACGGCATCTTTAATCTTCTGTCTTCCGGATCCATCTTGCAGACCTCCGACGCGGAACATCCTGCTGGCCCGACGGACTACCGATGAATGAAGGCTCCTTTAAGGGACGTCATCCAAGATGGCGTCCCTCGAATTCCGATTGGCTGATAGGATTCTATCAGCCAATCGGAATTAAGGTAGGAAAATTCTGATTGGCTGATGGAATCAGCCAATCAGAATCAAGTTCAATCCAATTGGCTGATCCGATCAGCCAATAAGATTGAGCTCGCATTCTATTGGCTGTTCCGATCAGCCAATAGAATGCAAGCTCAATCTGATTGGCTGATCGGATCGGCCAATCGGATTGAACTTGATTCTGATTGGCTGATTCCATCAGCCAATCAGAATTTTCCTACCTTAATTCCGATTGGCTGATAGAATCCTATCAGCCAATCGGAATTCGAGGGACGCCATCTTGGATGACGTCCCTTAAAGGAGCCTTCATTCGTCGGTAGTCCGTCGGGCCAGCAGGATGTTCCGCGTCGGAGGTCTGCAAGATGGATCCGGAAGACAGAAGATTGAAGATGCCGTTGGTAGAAAACTTCAGCCGGATCATGGACCTCTTCAGCTCCCGCATGGATGATGACTTCAGCCGCATCATGGACCTCTTCAGCTCCCGCTTGGATGATGACTTCAGCCGGATCATGGACATCTTCAGCCCCCTGCTTGGGCTTGGATCAGGACATCGGAGGAGCTCTTCTGGATCGATCGGTGAACCTGGTATGGTGAAGATAAGGTAGGAAGATCTTCAGGGGCTTAGTGTTAGGTTTATTTAAGGGGGGTTTGGGTTAGATTAGGGGTATGTGGGTGGTGGGTTGTAATGTTGGGGGGGGGGTATTGTATGTGTTTTTTTACAGGAAAAAGAGCTGAATTTCTTAGGGCATGCACCGCAAAGGGCCCTGTTCAGGGCTGGTAAGGTAAAAGAGCTTTGAACTTTTGTAATTTAGAATAGGGTAGGGCATTTTTTATTTTTGGGGGCTTTGTTATTTTATTAGGGGGCTTAGAGTAGGTGTAATTAGTTTAAAATTGTTGTAATATTTTTCTGATGTTTGTAAATATTTTTTTATTTTTTGTAACTTAGTTCTTTTTTATTTTTTGTACTTTAGTTAGTTTATTTCATTGTATTTATTTGTTGATATTGTATTTAATTAATGTATTGATAGTGTAGTGTTAGGTTTAATTGTAGGTAATTGTAGGTATTTTATTTAATTAATTTATTGATAGTGTAGTGTTAGGTTTAATTGTAACTTAGGTTAGGATTTATTTTGCAGGTAAATTTGTAATTATTTTAACTATTTTAGCTATTAAATAGTTCTTAACTATTTAATAGCTATTGTACCTGGTTAAAATAAATACAAAGTTACCTGTAAAATAAATATAAATCCTAAAATAGCTATAATATAATTATAATTTATATTGTAGCTATATTAGGATTTATTTTACAGGTAAGTATTTAGCTTTAAATAGGAATAATTTATTTAATAAGAGTTAATTAATTTCGTTAGATTTAAATTATATTTAACTTAGGGGGGTGTTAGTGTTAGGGTTAGACTTAGCTTTAGGGGTTAATACATTTATTAGAATAGCGGTGAGCTCCAGTCGGCAGATTAGGGGTTAATGTTTGAAGTTAGGTGTCGGCGATATTAGGGAGGGCAGATTAGGGGTTAATACTATTTATTATAGGGTTAGTGAGGCGGATTAGGGGTTAATAACTTTATTATAGTAGCGGTGCGGTCCGCTCGGCAGATTAGGGGTTAATAAGTATAGGCAGGTGGAGGCGACGTTGAGGGGGTCAGATTAGGGGTTAATAAATATAATATAGGGGTCGTCGGTGTTAGGGGCAGCAGATTAGGGGTACATAAGTATAACGTAGGTGGCGATCGGCAGATTAGGGGTTAATTATTGTAGGTAGCTGGCGGCGACGTTGAGGGGGGCAGGTTAGGGGTTAATAAATATAATATAGGGGTCCGAGGTGTTAGGGGCAGCAGATTAGGGGTACATAAGTATAACGTAGGTGGCGGTCGGCAGATTAGGGGTTAAAAAATTTAATCGAGTGGCGGCGATGTGGGGGGACCTCGGTTTAGGGGTACATAGGTAGTTTATGGGTGTTAGTGTACTTTAGAGCACAGTAGTTAAGAGCTTTATAAACCGGCGTTAGCCCAGAAAGCTCTTAACTACTGACTTTTTTCTGCGGCTGGAGTTTTGTCGTTAGAATTCTAACGCTCACTTCAGCCACGACTCTAAATACTGGAGTTAGAAAGATCCCATTGAAAAGATAGGATACGCAATTGACGTAAGGGGATCTGCGGTATGGAAAAGTCGCGGCTGAAAAGTGAGCGTTACACCCTTTTTTGACTGACTCCAAATACCGGCGGTAGCCTAAAACCAGCGTTAGGAGCCTCTAACGCTGGTTTTCACGGCTACCGCCAAACTCCAAATCTAGGCCATAGAGAGTATAGAAACACCTAAGGATTAACTCGGTGATAAGAAATTAAAATTGCTGCTTTAAATGCATTAATATAAACAATTAACAAAATTGTTTAATTAGCGTATATAAACTTTGTTAAAAAAATCATATATTTTCTCATTAAAATCTAGCTGGTACAACAAATGCCAGCTCAAGACATTAAAGGGGCATTCTAGCCAAAATTGCAATCCACATGGATGAATTAAAATTTTTAAAAGTAGCATTTTTGTAATATACATGTGTTAGCAAAAATGCTTCAAAGAAGAGCTGCAGCCGTTTCAAAAGTGTTTTTAAGTATGCACCGCGCATCAGCATTTTAAACACTGTGCTTGCTCAGAGAACCAAAGTGCTTGTATCATCTGATAATGACTCAATTTGTTAATTATTGACATGATACAAGCCCCACTTATGCTCAGAGCTGCTGCAATATTTAAAATACTGATGCACTGAGAATGTCTAGCTATGCTTCACATGCACGTGCAGAGAAAAATGTTCACACTAAAACAGTGATAACTTTTAATAGAAGCATTTTTGCCAACACGTATATTGCAAATATGTTTTTATTCAAAGATGTAATTCATCTATGTGCATTTAAATTTTGATTGGAATATCCCTTTAAGTTACATTTATAGACAATTCTGAAATTGCCTAAAGGCCTCCTTGATAAGGCATGAGCTTTCCCAAAATACATTGCACTTGTACTTATAATTTATAGAGTTTCATTAGTGGGTATTCCTGCAATTAACATTACTTATAATTGTGTTAAAGGGACATGAAACATGATTCAGAAAGAGCATACAATTTTAAACTACTTTACCAATTTACTGAAAGGTGATATTCATGTGCAGCCACCAATCAGCAGCTAGCACTAAGTAGTACATTGCTATTACTGAACTTACCTATGTATGGATTTCAACAAAGGATACCAAGAAAAAAAAGCACTTTGGAAAATTATAGAAGTAAATTGGAAAGTTGTTTAAAACTGCATTCTCTATATTTATCCAAATTGCTTAGGACCAGAAAAGGTTTGGGAATATTTGCATCTTTAAAAGGGGACAGTTTGGAGAGGGGATGGAACTTAGTAAAAACAGCATCTTATGTCATTTAGCCGATATTTATCGTCATAATAAAGCTTATGCATATAAGCTAAAGGTATTTTTATATCATTTTTAATACTTTTGTATACATATTACCCTCAGAAAGATAGTACAGTACTGTAACCAGAAAGGTAATAGTTGTTGTTTTAAATAAATATAAATTAGCATTTGCATTTAAAAACATCAAAAAAAAGTCAGAGGCCAATTTATTAATGTGCGGGTGGACATGATACGATGTAGCTTATCATGTCCGCTGCACATCGATAAATGCTGACAGCATTTAGCATTGCACAAGCAGTCGTCCCCTGCAGATTCACTAGCAGGGGGTGTCAATCAGCCTGAACGTATAGGATCGTATAGGATCATGCGGATTGATGTCCACAGCCTCAGAGCAGTCCCCATAGACACAGATAATTCGGTCCCATAGGCACAGAAGACTGTTACTTACAGGCAGGGAAATGGTAATTTGTGTGAATCTGTATCTTACCCAAGTCATCGCTTATAACTGTTGATGATAAAATTGAGTTCACACACTTTGTCTGTAGACCTGTGCAGGACATGGTTTCTGTTGCTTCACATGAATCACCCAAGGACAAACAAACAGGACAGATAACTCCATTGAAGGTAGTGTTAGTATTTCCCGCTGGAACAGAAAAGACAATACATTATAAATGGTGAACCAAAGAGATAAATCATTACCTTTTTTTTTTTTTTTTTTTTTTAACTCTATAATCATCCAAAGCCTCTATTCATCACCAGTATATAAATAATTGTTGTGATCAATTAGTAATGAACAGTGCTATGCCAGAACAGACTTTACTGCAGTGATGGTCCAGTTTTGCACAATCCCACAAGGCTTGCTTCATTTCTTAGGGAACCAAGACAATGGTAAACCCGAAGGTAGTTAAAAATATTTTACATTCCATTGTTCTTCATCTAGAAGAAAATGTTCATTTTATTTTAAAATATATTTCTATATACAGTGCTGTATTTATTTATACACTGCTTTGTGTGTGCAGACAGTAATGTATTAATGTATACACTGTTCTGTGTGTGCAGACAGTAATGTATTAATGTATACACTGTTCTGTGTGTGCAGACAGTAATGTATTAATGTATACACTGTTCTGTGTGTGCAGACAGTAATGTATTAATGTATACACTGTTCTGTGTGTGCAGACAGTAATGTATTAATGTATACACTGTTCTGTGTGTGCAGACAGTAATGTATTAATGTATACACTGTTCTGTGTGTGCAAACAGTAATGTAATAATGTATACACTGCTCTGTGTGTGCAAACATTAATGTATTCATTTATACACTGCTCTGTGTGTGCAAACAGTAATGTATTAATTATACACTGCTCTGTGTGTGCAGACAGTAATGTAATAATTTATACATTGTTCTGTGTGTGCAAACAGTAATGTATTAATATATACACTGTTCTGTGTGTGAAAACAGTAATGTATTAATATATACACTGCTCTGTGTGTGCAAACAGTAATGTATTAATGTATACACTGCTCTGTGTGTGCAAACAGTAATGTATTAATTTATACACTGTTCTGTGTGTGCAAACAGTAATGTATTAATATATACACTGTTCTGTGTGTGCAAACAGTAATGTATTAATATATACACTGTTCTGTGTGTGCAAACAGTAATGTATTAATATATACACTGTTCTGTGTGTGCAAACAGTAATGTATTAATATATACACTGTTCTGTGTGTGCAAACAGTAATGTATTAATATATACACTATTCTGTGTGTGCAAACAGTAATGTATTAATATATACACTGTTCTGTGTGTGCAAACAGTAATGTATTAATGTATACACTGTTCTGTGAATGCAAACAGTAATGTATTAATATATACACTGTTCTGTGTGTGCAGACAGTAATATATTAATTTATACATTGCTCTGTGTGTACAAACAGTAATGTATTAATTTATACACTGCTATATGTGTGCAAACAGTAATGTATTAATATACGCACTGTTCAGTGTGTGCAGACAGTAATGTATTAATTTATACATTGCTCTGAGTGCGCAGACAGTAATTCAAATTAGCCAATAGGTTGAAAGGAAATAGCTTTCATCCTATTAGCTGATTTGAATTTGAAGAATCAAATCAGCCAATAGGAATGCAAAGGTACCCCTATATAAAAGGGGTACCTTGCATTCAATCTTCAGTTTGTAGCTGGAGATCGCATGAAGAGGACCTCCATGTTGCCTGGCTCTAGATGAGGACCAACGTTGCCACCGCCGCAGATGACTTCCTTGCATTCGCCGCCGGGATGAATATAGAAGATGGACCGCGGCCGGTATGAAGATTGAAGAAGATGGTCCCGCGATGGATGAAGATGTAGCTCAGCAGTTCATCATTGGTGAATACCAATTTTGGGGTTAGTGTTAGTTTTTTTGGGGGGGTGTTTTTTTTTTATTAAGATTTTTGTTATTAATGGGCACCAGAAAAGCTGAATGCCCTTTTAATGGCAATGCCCATCCAAATGTCCTTTTAAGGGCAATGGGTAGATTAGAGTTTTTTTAGTGAGGAATTATTTTATTTTGGGGGGGTTGGGGGGTTGTAATGTTAGGGGGTAATTGTTTTTTTTATGCAAAAGAGCTGTTAGCTTTAGGGCAATGCCCTACAAAAGGCCCTTTATTTGTAGATTAGGTTTTTTGGGGTGGTTTTGGGAGGGGTATTAGAATAGGGAAAAAAATTGGATAATTTTATTTTTTGTAATGTTAGGTTTTTTTTGTTTGTTTGTTTTTTTACTTTTATTAATAGCCAACAATGGGTACAAACATACATTATACATGTCTTCATACCACATAGGCCTGAAAGAAAGAGAAGTAAATAAGACAATGTACAGTTTGTAGTATTTAAAATTACAATAGTAGCTGTGTTCAAATATCAATCTTGGAAAATTCCAAACATCAGATATTAATAGATACACCTAGTGCCTGCTGAAACTGGACCTTAGCTCTGGTGAATAGACTCCTAGTGTCTATTAGAAATAAATTAACAAATATAAGAATAACCAAAGCGCCAATGATCAAGGCTAGGTCTGAATAGTGTTGTCGTGAGGTTCCAATGAATAGCAGATGAATTATAATATAATATATTTATTTACAAATGACAAATATCATGGATCCATGTACAATATTTCAAAAGTGCAAATGACAATACATCAGTTAAAATTATACAAATAGTAAACAACGTGTAGATTGTTCCATTTAAAATAATTCCATTTAAAAAAAAATCCATTTAAAAATTGTTACAGTTTTTCAAATGGCGATACTGATTACAGTATTCCTATATGAAACAGTGTATGAACCCTTCATGTGGATAGATACAAAGTTGAAACAAGCTTGTTTCTTGCAACTTTGTGGATAGTGAATGATAGTTGGTTGTGTTCCAACCCCTTCACTCAGAATTGCCAATTTTACTGAATACTAAAATCCCTACTGCGTTGACTCAGTGCAATCAAATGAATAAGTACTAAATAAAATTAGGAAATTAAGTGCTGACTACATCTTGGCTGAGTGTTTAACATAGATAGACCAATCAAAGGAGTATGCAAATGAATGTTATATCCCCACTGTATATACTCAGTGAGATCGTAAAAAACAGAATTGCGCTGAATGCTAACTATGTGTTTAACATAGACAACTCAAAAAGAAGTGTCAGCGTGCAGATGTCAATCTGCAGTGTGAAGAAAATGTACACGTATAATTATGTAATTGAAATGCAAGAATCAGGAATTAAGCTGAGTGCTAACTATGCAGCATGCAGCTGTCACATGCAGATGTCAGTCTACAGTGTGTCAAAATGTGTAAGTATATAAAATATCATGGGGGTATGCTCCTATGAGGAGGTATGATCGGGTGAAGTGCTAGGACAAAAAATATATACGTGATAAAAAATCCAAATGTAAAAAAATCACAACTTGAATAATCCTCCTCTGGTGTGTAGAAAATCCTCTTGGTGTGTGGAAAAAATATAAAAATATAAAGTGACAAACCAAATAATCTTATGGTGCGCAAGTGTGTGTTGAAATCGAAAAAATCAAACGAAGATATCAAATAATGATCAAACAATAAGTCATAAGTTCCTGTCGGATATGAGTAATATTGGTTCAGTTATTTCAATGTGTGAAGTTTCCTGAGGTTATTAAACCACCTGGAGAAGTGTGGGTGCCAGCTCCTGAAAAGCTATAGTGTTGTGGGCTATCTTCCTGCTAGATGAACGTCCCCAAATCTTCCTATTGTAAAGAAAAAATATACAATAGTGCAGAGTGTTTATATCTTTAAATAAAAATAGGAATAGTACTCACCAGTTGACGCGTTTCGATCTTATCTAAGACCTTTATCAAGACTGGTATTAGGTGTTTGTTGTGGTCTTTTATACCGGATCGTTAGCCCGTGTAGTTTTGAACCGGAAGTGTTTAACATACTACTTCTGGTTGTATCGGCAATTTGTTTTAATAATAATTTGCTAAAACATATTCATTCTATGTATGTGCAAGATCTTAATTGCCCTTTGTGTAAAATGACCTCTGATGGCCTTAAACCATATATCTTTGTCTTTTACACTGTATTGTATCAGTTGGCGTATTTTACATTTTCATATCACAGATCCTTCCGAAAACATCTATTCAGACCTATTGATCCTTATTTAATATAGGATTCGTATTCTCTTGTGGGAAGAGGGGGGGGGGGTGGGTCCTTTTCAATAGTTAGGATCATCTTCAAACATTTATTTTGTTGATACTAGTATTTTTTCAGTGTGTTAGAGCCCTTTTCATTGGTACCTTCAATGCGTCTAGTTTCGCTGCTATTGGCTGATATCAGGGGTGTGTAAGTACCTTCAATGCGTCTAGTTTCACTACTATTGGCTGATATCGAGGGTGTGTAAAAAATGATTATATCTCCTTTCTATTATAAAAAATTATGTTTGACGTTAATACCCAAATGTTTACTTCCAAACACATCTTTTTTCTATAAATTGTCTTTCATTATATTTCTTATATGAGCTATTGTCCAATTTTGAATTTAAAATAAAAATAAAAATAAAAGTAAAACATAGAAGTAGAGTTAAAAGAACAGCTATATGCATGCAAAAATATCCGCTTCTTGACTGAGGGAGATGTCTAATAAGATTATTAAAATAGACGAAGAATCTTTTTTCTTTGCCCTTCTTGTTTGAATCAGTTCTTGTAGAATGTAGTGCTATACTACCGGTGTCTGCTTATTAATTGGAGTCTAGTACCGCTGCTACTAGTTGATATCAGGGGTATGTGAAAAAAGGTTATACCTCCTTACTATTTTGCCGTTAACACCTAAATCATTTACTTCCAGATACATTTTTTTCTTTATTTCAATTGTCTTTTATTTTATGTTTTCAAATTTAAAACCGGACATAGAGTAATATAATTAAATAGAACAGCTATGTCTATGGGGCAATGTCCGTTTCTTAAATAAGGAAAAAAAATCTAATAAGATAATTGAAACAAAGAATCTTTTTCTTTTGTCGTTATTTGTATAAGCTTTTGTAGAGTGTAGTACTATATTAGCGATATCCAATTTTAGTTAAAGTTAAGAGAACCGTATATATGTGTGGAAACTATATTTTGAGGTTCAGAGGGAGAACTGAGTGTATTAAAATTACTGAAAAGAAAAATTTTACCGTTTGTGTTCTCCTATAGAGTGTGATACTATACTGTTAAACTTCCTTATCTTTGCGAATCTGGATTGACCGACTGCCCAAAGAATAAATGGGATAAATGGAATGTTGTGGTACAACGATATGGCGTAGCGATGTGGCGTTAAAATATCCTTGGCGTGGATATTACAAAAATAGGAATATCAGTATAGGAGACTAAATTTATATATAAAAGGGAGATAATTATATATAGAGAAAATTATAGTGAATAGGCTTCCTACCTAATTTATCATAACATATTTATTAAGGTTAATAATATTCCCATATGAATAGTCATATATTGGAATGCACCTCGGGTGTCTGTTCCTATTGAAAAAGTTTTATGACAGGTCGATGTGTAAGGAAATGAGGAAATATTAAAGGGTAAACATAATCAATATCTCATGCTGTTCATCTACCTTTTCAGAGGTTCAAGTGTATAATGGTGTACTGTTGTTCACATATTTGTAGAGCATCATTAGCTCTTTTCAGAGGTATATGGAAGGAGGACAGAGGGCAAGTATACCGGTATATTTACATTCAAATTTTCAAATATTAATCGATATATGAGAGTATCTTCAAATATAGAGGAAAGACATTTATCATATCTGTCTACTCTGTGGGAGGAAGAAAATCCAACAGATCAGTCATATATTATGTCCCATAATGAATAAAGGACAGAGCTAATTACATATATAGGTTAATAGAATAGGATAAGGGAGATGAAGGACAAAGGTATCAATGGAGTGACTTCACAAATATCTAAATAATTCCTTTAAAAAACTGGTGACACATTACATTGACTATTGTTGTGACAGAGTGATCCTTCCATTATCAGAGATCATTAGGGGGAATTATGAACATTTGTTATCCACTCATTGATAATTTAGAAGGTGGGTTAGGTGTTCTTTATTGTTCAAACCCTTGGGATATAGACAATCCAATTGGAATATCCACTTTCATTCAGCTGTTAACAATTGTTTTTCATAGTTACCACCTCTCCAATTCTTGATGACTTTGTGGATTCCCATATATTTAAGTGTGCTGATGTTTCCCTGATGTTTAGTAGAAAAATGTCTATATAGGGGTGTATCCATATTTTGTTTGTCAATCATTAGAAGATGTTCCCGTATCCTGTCCCTAAGGATCGTGGTCGTCTGTCTAACATACTGAAGCCCACATGGGCATTGTAATAAGTAGATCACTCCCCTATCCTGACATCTTATTAGATCCTTTATTTTAAATTCTTCTTTGGTGTTATTGGATTTAAATTTGGCTGCTTTCATCCCGCATTTGCATGCTTTACATGTATGGCAGGGGTAGAATCCTGTCTCCTTTTTTCCAAATACATCCTTTATTCCTGAAATTTTCGTCTTTTGTTGACTAGGGGCTAACCTAATCTTCAGGTTTTTCATTTTTCTATATAGGAATCTTGGTATTTCAGTCAATCTCTCTCCCAATATGTCATCCTCCTTTAAGAGTGTCCAATGTTTTCGAAAGATGTTTTTAACGATATGTCTATTATCGCTATATTCAGTTATCAATGGTATGTTCAGAACATCATCTGTAGTGTTGTCCTTGATCTTCACTTTGTATTTGGTGAGTTCTTGCCTCTCTGTTTTCCTTACTTCGTCCATCTTTTGGTCCAACATTTTTTCATCATAGCCTCTCTCCAATAATTTTGTTTTAATTATAGAGGCTTGTTCTTCCCATTTGGACAAACTGGAGCAATTTTTCCTCATCCTTAGAAGTTGACTCTTCGGGATGTTGTTTTTCCATTTTATGTGATGACAACTGTTTTTGTGAACATAATTGTTACTGTCCACTTCTTTGAAGTGTGTAGATGTCTCCAATCTACCATCTTTCACTTCTATTCTGAGGTCCAGGAAGGTAAGAGTAGTATAACTCCACTCATATGTGAATTTAAGATTCGCAGTGTTTTCGTTCATAATTTTGAACGTATATTCAAGATCTTCTAAGGATCCTTTCCAAACCAGAATGATGTCGTCAATATAGCATCGATAGAGGACCAGGTCCGCGCTCACTGGGCAGGAGTCCCAAAATATATTCTCCCATTTGCCCATGTACAAATTTGTGTAGCTAGGCGCGAACCTGGTCCCCATCGCTGTACCACATATTTGGCGATAGAATTTGCCGTCATTGCAGAAAAAATTATGTGTCAAAATGTATTCTATACTATCCAGTATAAATTCACTTTGTCTGGATGGTATATCAGAGTCTTTTTCTAGAAAGGATCTTACTGCATCTATACCCCCTTCATGTGGGATACTCATGTACAACGATGTCACATTGCATGATGCTAGTATATAGTCCTTCTCCCATGGTAGGTCTTCCAAGAGATTTAACATTTGTGTCAAATCTCTCAAATACGATGGCAATTGTCTGACTAGTTTTTGTAGATTTTTGTCTACATACCCCGACAGATTACTGCTTAGTGACCCTATTCCGGAGATTATTGGTCTCCCTGGTGGTCTTGTCAAAGATTTATGAATCTTTGGAAGATGATACAATATCGGTATTTTCGGGTATTTTACATGTATGTAGTCAAATTCTTTATTATTTAGAATCTCTTCCTCATTTGCCTCTTTTAGTAAATTTGTTAGTTCTTTTTTATATAGGTCAGTCGGATCTCCTGTTAGTCTTTGATAGGTGTCTGTATTCGCTCGTTTTCCGCATCATAGTCTTCTCTGTTCATCACGACAATACTTCGTCCACAGGTTTTATAACCAGATTTTGGTTACTCTCCAACTCTTTGATGGTCTCTAGTTGCTTGCGTCATAGGTTTGATTTCTTTTGTTTACGTTTTTTCTGTTGTATTTCCCGTACTTCTTTGCACACTACGGTTTCAAAGGCTTCTATTGCCGTTCCCTTGCTGTTTACAGGATAGAAGGTAGACTTTGGTCTCAATTCAGTATGTTGAAATTCTTCCATTTGTGGCTGAGTATTAGTTCCTCTTGTGCTATAGCTTGTTCCTTCCAATGCAGATTTCAAGAAGAATCTTTTCAGTGTTAATTTCCTGATAAACTCCTTTATATTTATACAGGTATTAAATTTATCCAAACTCCTAGATGGGGCAAATGAGAGACCGTAATTTAGGACTGATTTTTCACTTTCATTCAGTTCATATGAACTTAAATTGAAGATGCCTTTATTTGTCCCTTCATTTTTTTCGGCATTAATGCCTTGTTTGGCTCTGTTTATTTTCACACCTCCTCTTTTTCCTCTATGTTTCTTGCTTTTGTTTTGGATATATGTTGATTTTTCTCTCTTCCTTTTGTAAGGAAGGAAGTATAGCCTAGATGGAGACATAGGGCCAGAAATCCACTTAAAGATTCACTTCAAGTCATGTTGTGTTTAAGCATTTAAGCTGCTCTGTGTTAAAAAATGGAAACATGTATAAGAGATATACACTTTGCAGTATAATAATATTACAAGGAAGAAGTGTTAAACTCGTCTCTTAATGCATGATACAGGATTATTTCTAAAGGTAAAGAAATGTGTATGGGTCATATATGAGTGTGTATGGTGTCCAATGCCAAAACAAGACAATGTACACTTTGAAGTAATTAAGGTAACAGTAGTAACTGTGTTAAGATAGCAATCTTGGGAAGTTCTAAACAGCAATATGACTTTTCTAAATAACTTGGGTGTCCACATTGTTGAGATTTTTATTTTTAAGTATTCTTACTAAACTAAACTAGCTAAACAAAAATAAGTGCTTGTACTTGGAGATATACTGCTATCATTATACAGGGGGATAAATAAAAATGATGGAATCATATTAACCTTATGGTTATGTTCTGCTCAACATTTCGGATAAATAGTAAGTTAATAACTGACTTAGAATAGCCTAGATAGAGACATGGGGGTAGATTTATTATAGTGCGAGCGGACATGATACAATGTAGCGTAACATGTCCGCTATACATCAATAAATGCCAACAGCATATGCTATCTGCATTTATCATTGCACCAGCAGTTCTTATGAACTGCTGGCGCAATACCGCTCCCTGCAGATTTGGGGCCAATCGGTCGCTAGCAGGGGGTGTCAATTAACCCGATCATATTCGATCGGGTTGATTTCTGTCCGCGGCCTCAGAGCAGGCAGACAAGTTATGGAGCAGTGGTCTTTAGACCTCTAACTGTAGGTCTTGAAATTGCTGGAGGAGACGATCAAATTTTGGCATCAAGATTTCTGTCAACTCAGTTAACTCGGTTACAAGTGCAGCCATTCTGGGTTTTGCAAGGTAGGGCTGTGATATTGATAAGTATTAAAGCCTTTCATGTAAAGCCGGCACCTTCAGATGCAGTAATCCTACCATAGAAGGAGATCCCTGCTGTTGCAGAGAGAGAATAATGTAATACTTTATAACACTATGCATTGCTCCAAACTTTAAAGTTGGCAGAGTTTGTAACATGGACCGCACTCTGGTCACAATTAGGGGTTGGTGTTTCCCACTGCTTTAAAGTGAATGCGCCATGACAGGAAGAATCCCTGTACAATCAAGTAATATGCCTTCAAGGGTAGAAGTGGTAGTGTGTCTTCTATCCGCTGTAGATCCAGGACAGCTTGACTTTCAAGGGAGATGCGGATGGCTTAGGATGTTAGCTGCAAAGATATTTATTCAAGGAAGTTTTCCACTGAGCTATAAAAACTTGCAGCCATCTTGGAGAGCCGCCAACCGGAAGTCCATTTTTTATTTTATTTTTTTTTTAATGTTAGGTTTTGGTTTTTTTTTTACTTTTAAGTTTTTCTATTTTTTGTAATGTATTTCATTTTTTTATGTAATGTTATTTTTAGTTTAAGCTTAGGTTTTATTTTTTTTTTCAGGTGGTTAGTATATTTTTAATTTAATTTATGTTTAATTTATGTGTATAAACTGTAATGCATTAATTTATACATGGCTCTGTGTGTGCAAACAGTAACGTAATAATTTATACATTGCTCTGTGTCTGCAAACAGTAATGCATTAATTTATGAACTGCACTGTGAGTGCAAAAGGTAATGTATTAATGTATACACTGCTATATGTGTGCAAACAGTGCTGTATTAATGTATTCCTTTTTACACTGCTCTGTGTGTGCAGACAGTAATGTATTAATTTATACATGGCTCTGTGTGTGCAAACAGTAATGCATTAATTTATACACTGCTCTGTGTGTGCAAACAGTAATGTATTAATTTATACACTGCCCTGTGTGTGCAGACAGTAATGTATTAATTTATACACTGCTCTGTGTGTGCAAGTTGAAATGTATTAATGTATACACTGCTGTATGTGTGCAAACAAAGCTTTATTATTTTGTAATTTATACACTGTTCTGTGTGTGCAAAAAGTATACAGTAATGCATTCATTTATACACAGCTCTGTGTGTGCAAACAGTAATGCATTAATTTATACACTGTTTTATGTGTGCAAACAGTGTTGTATTAATGTATTAATTTATACACTGCTCTGTGTGTGCAAGTTGAAATGTATTAATGTATACACTGCTGTATGTGTGCAAACAAAGCTTTATCATTTTTTAATTTATACACTGCTCTGTGTGTGCAAAAAGTAATGTATTCATTTATATACTGCACTGTGTGTGCAACCAGTGCTGTATTTATTTATACACTGATCTGTGTGTGCAAACAGTAATGTATTAATTCATCCACTGCTCTGTTTGTGCAAACAGTAACGTATTCATTTATACACTGCTCTGTGTGTGCAAACAGTAATGTATTCATGTATACACTGCTCTGTTTGTGCAAACAGTAATGTATTCATTTATACATGGCTCTGTGTGTGTAGACAGTAATGTATTAATTTATACACTGCTCTGTGTATGCAAACAGTAATGCATTAATTTATACACTGCTCTGTGTGTGCAAACAGTAATGTATTAATTTATACACTGCTCTGTGTGTGCAAGTTGAAATGTATTAATGTATACACTGCTGTATGTGTGCAAACAAAGCTTTATTATTTTTTAATTTATACACTGTTCTGTGTGTGCAAAAAGTATACAGTAATGCATTCATTTATACACAGCTCTGTGTGTGCAAACAGTAATGCATTAATTTATACACTGTTTTATGTGTGCAAACAGTGTTGTATTAATGTATTAATTTATACACTGCTCTGTGTGTGCAAGTTGAAATGTATTAATGTATACACTGCTGTATGTGTGCAAACAAAGCTTTATCATTTTTTAATTTATACACTGCTCTGTGTGTGCAAAAAGTAATGTATTCATTTATATACTGCACTGTGTGTGCAACCAGTGCTGTATTTATTTATACACTGATCTGTGTGTGCAAACAGTAATGTATTAATTCATCCACTGCTCTGTGTGTGCAAACAGTAACGTATTCATTTATACACTGCTCTGTGTGTGCAAACAGTAATGTATTCATGTATACACTGCTCTGTTTGTGCAAACAGTAATGTATTCATTTATACATGGCTCTGTGTGTGTAGACAGTAATGTATTCATTTATACACTGCTTTGTGTGTGCCAACAGTAATATATTCATTTATACACTGCTAAATGTGTGCAAACAGAAATGCATTAATTTATACACTGCTCTGTGTGTGCACACAGTAATGTTCTAGTTTATATACTGCTATATGTGTGCAGACAGTAATGTGTTCATTTATACACTGCTCTGTGTGTGCAAACAGTAATGTATTAATTTATACACTGCTCTGTGTGTGCAGACAGTGCTGTATTAATTTATACACTGCTCTGTGTGTGCAGACAGTGCTGTATTAATTTATACACTGCTCTGTGTGTGCAGACAGTGCTGTATTAATTTATACACTGCTCTGTGTGTGCAAACAGTAATGTATTAATGTATACACTGCTCTGTGTGTGCAGACAGTAAAGTGTTCATTTATACACTTCTCTGTGTATGCAAACAGTAGTGTATTAATGTATACACTGCTCTGTGTGTGCAGACAGTGTTGTATTCATTTATACACTGCTCTGTGTGTGCAAACAGTAATGTATTAATTTATACACTGCTCTGTGTGTGCAGACAGTAATGTATTAATTTATACATGGCTCTGTGTGTGCAGACAGTAATGTATTAAGTTATACACTTCTCTGTGTGTGCAAACAGTAATGTATTAATTTATACATTGCTCTATGTGTGCAGACAGTAATGTATTAATTTATACACTTCTCTGTGTGTGCAAACAGTGCTGTATTAATGTATTAATTTATACTGTGCTCTTTGTGTGCAAACAGTGCTGTATTAAATTATTAATTTTTGCACTGCTCTGTGTGCAAACAGTGCTGTATTTATATATACACTGTTTTGTGTGCAATGAGTAATGTATTAATTTTTACACTGCTCTGTGTGTGCAAACAGTAATGTATTAGTTTATACACTGCTCTGTGTGTGCAAACAGTAATGCATTAATTTATACACTGCTCTGTGTGTGCAAACAGTAATGCATTGATTTATACACTGTTCTGTGTGTGCAAACAGTGCTGTATTAATTTATACACTGCTCTGTGTGTGCAGACAGTAATGTATTAATTTATACACTGCTCTGTGTATGCACACAGTAATGCATCAATGTATACACTGCTCTGTGTGTGCAAACATTAATGTGTTCATTTATACACTGCTCTGTGTGTGCAAACAGTAATGAATTAATTTAAACACTGCTCTGTGTGTGCAAACAGTAATGTATTAATTTATACACTGCTCTGTGTGTGCAAACAGTAATGTATTAATTTATACACTGATCTGTGTGTGCAAAGAGTAATGTATTCATTCATCCACTGCTCTGTGTGTGCAAACAGTAATGTATTCATTTATACACTGCTCTGTGTGTGCAAACAGTAATATATTCATTTATACATGACTCTGTGTGTGTAGACAGTAATGCATTTATTTATACACTGCTTTGCGTGTGCCAACAGTAATATATTCATTTATACACTGCTAAATGTGTGCAAACAGAAATGATTAATTTATGCACTGCTCTGTGTGTGCACACAGTAAAATTCTAATTTATACACTGCTATATGTGTGCAGACAGTAATGTATTCATTTATACACTGCTCTGTGTGTGCAAACAGTAATGTATTAATGTATATACTGCTCTGTGTGTGCAGACAGTAATGTGTTCATTTATACACTGCTCTGTGTGTGCAAACAGTAATGTATTAATTTATACACTGCTCTGTGTGTGCAGACAGTAATGTATTAATTTATACATGGCTCTGTGTGTGCAAACAGTAACGTAATAATTTATACACCGCACTGTGTGTGTGCAATTAGTAATGCATTAATTTATACACTGCACTGTGTGTGCAAACAGTAATGCATTAATTCATAAACTGCTCTGTGTGTGCAGACAGTAATGTATTAATGTATACACTGCTAGATGTGTGCAAACAGTGCTGTATTAATGTATTCATTTATACACTGCTCTGTGTGTGCAAACAGTAATGTATTAATTTATACACGGCTCTGTGTATGCAAACAGTAATTTATTAATTTATACACTGCTCTGTGTATGAAAACAGTAAAGCATTAATTTAAACACTGCTATGTGTGCAAACAGTAATGTATTAATTTATACATGGCTCTGTGTGTGCAAACAGTAATGTAATAATTTATACACTGCTCTGTATGCAAACAGTAATGCATTAATTTATACACTGTTCTGTGAGTGCAAACAGTAATGTATTCATTTATACACTGCTCTATGTGTGCAAACAGTAATTATTTAATGTATACACTGCTCTGTGTACAAACAGTATACAGTAATGCATTCATTTATACACAGCTCTGTGTGTGCAAACAGTAATGCATTAATTTATACACTGTTCTATGTGTGCAAACAGTGTTGTATTAATGTATTAATTTATAAACTGCTCTGTGTGTGCAAGTTGTAATGTATTAATTTACACACTGTTGTATGTGTGCAAACAAAGCTTTATTATTTTTTAATTTATACACTGCTGTGTGTGCAAAAAGTAATGTATTCATTTATATACTGCACTGTGTGTGCAACCAGTGCTGTATTTATTTATACACTGATCTGTGTGTGCAAACAGTAATGTATTAATTCATCCACTGCTCTGTGTGTGCAAACAGTAATGTATTAATTTATACACTGCTATATGTGTGCAAACAGTGCTGTATTAATGTATTAATTTATACTGTGCTCTTTGTGTGCAAATAGTGCTGTATTAAATTATTAATTTATACACTGCTCTGTGTGTGCAAACAGTGCTGTATTAATATATACACTGTTCTGTGTGCAAACAGTAATGTACAGGTATACCCCACTCATACAGCGGGTTAGGGACCGGAGCCCCGCTGTAAAGTGAAAACCGCCTTAAAGTGAAACAAGGCAGTTTTAGCTTTCTTTTCACTTGCCAGTGTATTTAAAGACTTGAAAACATGTTTGACCTAACATATATAAGGGTACAGTAATGCTATGTTTAGTTTAACACTAGCATAACACAGTATTCAATTAGTATTCAATAAATACTGTACCTGTAAAATAGTTACAATTACTGTAGTAAAATTTGCCAGACTATAACACTGAGACACAGATTGCGCTGTAATGATGTAAGCAGAGTGAACTTAGCATAACAAAATGGTGCCAGTCACTTTTCTCGCAATCTCACGATGATTACAGCACTGTTTCAAAATCCTTGGAGGTTGAACTTCAGCTCCACAAAGCGCTGTATTAGCGAAGCGCTGTAAAGTGAAGCGCTGTAAAGTGGGGTATACCTGTATTCATTTTTACACTGCTCTGTGTGTGCAAACAGTAATGTATTAATTTAAACACTGCTCTGTGTGTGCAAACAGTAATGTATTAATTTATACACTGCTCTGTGTGTGCAAACAGTAATGTATTAATTTATACACTGCTCTATGTGTGCAAACAGTGCTGTATTAAATTATTAATGTATACTCTTCTCTGTGTGTACAAACAGTAATGTATTAATTTATACACTGCTATATGTGTGCAAACAGTGCTGTATTAAATTATTAATTTACACACTGCTCTGTGTGTATAAACAGTAATATATTAATTTATACACTGCTCTGTGTGTGCAAACAGTGATGTATTAATGTATTTATTTATACACTGCTCTGTGTGTGCAAATTGTAATGTATTAATTTATACATTGCTGTATGTGTGCAAACCTTTATTATTTTTTCATTTATACACTGCTCTGTGTGTGCAAACAGTAATGTATTAATTTATACACTACTCTGTGTGTGCAAGCAGTAATGCATTAATTTATACACTGCTATGTGTGTGCAAACAGTGCTGTATTAATGTATTAATTTATACACTGCTCTGTGTGTGCAAGTTGTAATGTATTAATTTATACATTGCTGTATGTGTGCAAAGCTTTATTATTTTTTAATTTATACACTACTCTGTGTGTGCAAACAGTAATGTATTCATTTATATACTGCACTATGTGTGCAACCAGTGCTGTATTTATTTATACACTGCTCTGTATGTGCAAACAGTAATGCATTAATGTATACACTGATCTGTGTGTGCAAACAGTAACGTATTAATTTATACACTGCTCTGTGTGTGCAAACAGTAATGTATTCATTTATACATGGCTCTGTGTGTGTAGACAGTAATTTATTAATTTATACACTGCTTTGTGTGTGCCAACAGAAATATATTCATTTATACACTGCTAAATGTGTGCAAACAGAAATGCATTAATTTATACACTGCTCTGTGTGTGCAATCAGTAATGTTCTAATTTATACACTGCTATATGTGTGCAGACAGTAATGTGTTTCTTTATACACTGCTCTGTGTGTGCAAACAGTAATGTATTAATGTATGCACTGCGCTGTGTGTGCAGACAGTAATGTGTTCATTTATACACTGCTCTGTGTGTGCAAACAGTAATGTATTAATTTATACACTGCTCTGTGTGTTCAGACAGTGCTGTATTAATTTATACACTGCTCTGTGCATGCAAACAGTAATGCATTGATTTATACACTGCTCTATCAGTGCAAACAGTAATGTATTAATTTATACACTGCTCTGTGTGTGCAGACAGTAATTTATTAATTTATACACTCCTCTGTGTATGCAAACAGTAATGCATTAATTTATACACTGCTCTGTGTGTGCAAATAGTAATGTATTAATTTATACACTGCTCTGTGTGTGAAAACAGTAATTCTTTAATGTATACACTTCTCTGTGTGTGCAAACAGTATACAGTAATGCATAAATGTATACACTGCTCTGTGTGTGCAAATACGGTAGTAATGCATAAATTTAAACACTGTTCTATGTGTAGAAACAGTGGTGTATTAATTTATTAATTTATACAGTACTATGTGTGCAAACAAAACTTTATTATTTTTAATGTATGCACTGCTTTGTGTGTGCAAACAGTAATGTATTCATTTATATACTGCTCTGTGTGTGTAAACAGTGCTGTGTTTATTTATACACTGCTCTGTATGTCCAAACAGTAATATATATATTTATACACTAATCTGTGTGTGCAAACAGTAATGTATTAATTTATCCACTGCTCTGTGTGTGCAAATAGTAATGTATTAAAGTATACACCGCTCTGTGTGTGCAAACAGTAACATATTCATTTATACACTGCTCTGTGTGTGCAAACAGTAATGTATTAATTTATACACTGCTCTGTATGTGCAAACATTAATGTATTCATTTATACACTGCTCTGTATGTGCAAACAGTATACAGTAATACATAAATGTATACACTGCTCTGTGTGTGCAAACAGTAATGTATTAATTTATACACTGCTCTGTGTGTGTAAACAGTAATGTATTAATTTATACACTGCTCTGTGTGTGCAAGCAGTAATGCAATAATTTATACACTGCTCTGTCAGTGCAAACAGTAATGTATTAATTTATACATTGTTCTGTGTGTGCAGACAGTAATGAATTAATTTATACACTCCTCTGTGTATGCAAACAGTAATGCATTAATTTATACACTGCTCTGTGTGTGCAAATAGTAATGTATTCATTAATACACTGATCTGTGTGCAAACAGTAATTCTTTAATGTATACACTGCTCTGTGTGTGCAAACAGTATACAGTAATGCATAAATGTATACACTGCTCTGTGTGTGCAAACAGCAATGTGTTAATGTATACACTGCTCCGTGTGCACAAACAGTAATGTGTGCAAACAGTAATTTATTAATTTATACAGGGCTCTTTGTGTGCAAACATTGCTATATTCATTTATTAATGTATGTACTGCTCTGTGTGTGCATACAGTAATGTATGAATTTATACACTGATCTGTGTGTGCAAACAGTAATGTATTAATGTATACACTGCTTTGCATGTGCACAGTAATGTTCTCATTTATACACTGCTATATGTGTGTAGACAGTAACGTGTTCATTTATACACTGATCTGTGTGTGCAAAAAGTAATGTATTAATTTATACACTGATCTGTGTGTGCAAACAGTAATGTATTAATTTATACACTGCTCTATGTGTGCAAACAGTAATGTATTAATTTATACACTTCTCTGTGTGTGCAGACAGTAATGTATTAATTTATACACTCCTCTGAGTAGGCAAACAGTAATGCATTCATTTATACACTGCTCTGTGTGAGCTAATAGTAATGTATTCATTTATACACTGCTCTGTGTGTGCAAACAGTAATGTTCTCATTTATACACTGCTATATGTGTGCATACAGTAATGTATTAATTTATACACTGCTCTATGTGTGCAAACAGTAATGTATTAATTTATACACTTCTCTGTGTGTGCAGACAGTAATGTATTAATTTATACACTCCTCTGAGTATGCAAACAGTAATGCATTCATTTATACACTGCTCTGTGTGAACTAATAGTAATGTATTCATTTATACACTGCTCTGTGTGTGCAAACAGTAATGTATTAATTTATACACTGCTCAGTGTGTGTAAACAGTAATGTATTAATGTATACACTGCTCTGTGTGTGCATACAGTAATGTATTAATTTACACTGCTTTGTGTGTGCAAACAGTAATGTTCTCATTTATACACTGCTATATGTGTGCATACAGTAATGTGTTAATTTATACACTGCTCTGTGTGTGCAAACAGTAATGTATTAATTTATACACTGCTCAGTGTGTGTAAACAGTAATGTATTAATTTATACACTGCTCTGTGTGTGCATACAGTAATGTATTAATTTATACACTGCTCTGTGTGTGCAAATAGTAATGTATTAATTTATACACTGCTCTGTGTGTGCAAACAGTAATGTATTAATGTATACACTGTTTTGTGTGTGCAAACAGTAATGCATTAATTTATACACTGTCTGTGTGTGCAAACAGTAATGTATTAATAGTGTGTGTGTTTTCTCCTAAATTCTATAGTAAAAAGGGTTTATCCTCATATAAATAAGGCCATTTCAACATACTTATGTCACGTTGATCTGCACATAGGGGCACCTATAATTGGACATTTATTTACACCAGGGGCGAGATTACATATATGGCGTAGATTTCAGCGCAACTGCTAAAACCCAGGCTGCCCGTAAGTTTACCTCACACATCGGGTAAATCACATATACAGCGGTGGCAGATCATATACTGCCATACGTTGGATAAACTAGCAGTGTTCAATAATGTGCGGAAATAGACATTTCTGGAGTCGCCAGTGACTTAGGCAGTTTATGATCTGCCGGAACCTAAGTAAAAAAACAAAAAAAATTAAATAGCCCGTAAAACTCTAACCCGCCTCCCAAAAATAAACCTGACACATCAAAACCTTTAATCTGATATCCCCCCACATTGCAACTAATGATAAAAGTGAATAACCCCTAAACCGCCATTCCACCACAACGCAATATACCTAATAGGCACCTAGATTTTGAGTTTTGCGTTGCGGCTTTTAATGCTGAAAAAGTTGCAATTTCAGCGTAAAAGCAGGAACGCACTATTGGGAGTCATGTCAGTATAGCTGTAACGCAAGCATTGTAGCCTGTAACGCAACGTCAATCCCGCACTCAAAAAAATGACATTTTTGTGTGGAATTTCCATAGCGCCGTTATTACAGGTTGTGCGGTGAGGCTAAAATGCTTGCGTTACCGCCTATATCGACAGGATCCATTCCGCCTTCTGAGAGCAGTAGATATGAGTTTTGTGTAACAAAAATGTTTCAAAAAATAAATAACTAAAATGTTACAATGTACACAAACACCCATAAACTACCTATTGACCCTTAAACCGAGGCCCTCCCGCATCGCAAACACAATATAAAACCTATTGACCCCTAATCTTCCGCTAACACACATCACGGCTATTAAATAAACCTATTAACCCCTAATCTGCTGCCCCCAACATCGCCGACACTATAATAAAGCTAATAACCCCTAATCTGCTACTCACCCACTTCGCCAACACTATTTAAATATATTAACCCCTATTCCACCGCTCCCCGACATTGCCGCCACTAAATAAAGTTATTAACCCCTAAACCTCCAGCCTCCCACATCTCCGCCACTAAATAAACCTATTAACCCCTAAACCGCTGGTCCCCCACATCGCAAAACACTAAATTAAACTATAAAACCCTAAACCTAACACCCCTTAACTTTAAATTAAAATTGCAATATAACTATCGTTAAATAAATAAAACTTACCTGTGAAATAAAAAAAAACTAACATTACTATTCTAATAAAATTTAAAAAAACTACCAATTAAAATATCTAAATTACTAATTTAAAAAAACGTAACACTACGAAAAAAAATAAAAAATCTAAATTACAACTAAAAAAAACAAATCCTACGAAATATTTTAAAAATCGAAGTTTACAAAAAATAATAAACACTAAATAACAAAAAATAAAAAACACTCGCCTAGATTACGAGTTTTGCAGTAACAGGGGTGCGGTGCAAACCAGCAGTTTCTGCTCACCTACAGACAATGCTGGTATTACAGGTTATTACAAACCCGGCGTCAGCCGCAGAAAAGTGAGCAGAGAGCAAAATTTTGCTCCACATCTCACCTCAATACCAGCGCTGCTTACGGTAGCGGTGAGCTGGCTAAATGTGCTCGTGCATGATTTCCCCATAGGAATCAATGGGGGAGAGCCGGCTAAAAAAAATCTAACACCTGCAAAAAAGCAGCGTTCAGCTCCTAACACAGCCCCATTGATTCCTATGGGGAAACAAAATTTACGTTTCCACCTAACACCCTAACATGAACCCTGAGTCTAAACACCCCTAATATTACACTTATTAACCCCTAATCTGCCACCCCCGATATCGCCGACACCTACAGTATATTATTAACCCCTAATCTGCCGCCCCCAACGTCGCTGCCACAATATTAAAGTTATTAACCCCTAAAACTAAGTCTAACCGTAACCCCCCAACTTAAATATAATATAAATAAATCTAAATGAAATTACTACAATTAACTAAATTATTCCTATTTAAAACTAAATACTTACCTATAAAATAACCCCTAAGCTAGCTACAATATAACTAATAGTTACATTGTAACTAGATTAGGGTTTATTTTTATTTTACAGGCAACTTTGTTTTTATTTTAACTAGGTAGAATAGTTATTAAATAGTTATTAACTATTTAATAGCTA
Organism: Bombina bombina; assembly: GCF_027579735.1. Classification (NCBI taxonomy): domain Eukaryota; kingdom Metazoa; phylum Chordata; class Amphibia; order Anura; family Bombinatoridae; genus Bombina; species Bombina bombina. Next base: position 231,637,381 of record NC_069506.1, on the reverse strand, counting down.
CCTAGTTAAAATTAAGACAAATTTACCTGTAAAATAAAACCTAGCCTAAGTTAAAATTACACCTAACACTACACTATAATTAAATTAATTCCCTAAATTAACTACTATTATACAATAGTACAATTATCTAAAGTACAGAAAAAAAACAACACTAAATTACAGAAAATAAAATAATTACATTTTTAAACAAATTACATCTAATCTAATCCCCCTAATAAAATAAAAAAGCCCCCCAAAATAATTAAAAGCCCTACTCTATACTAAATGACAAATAGCCCTTAAAAGGGCCTTTTGCGGGGCATTGCCCCAAAGTAATCAGCTCTTTTACCTGTAAAAATAAGTACAATACCCCCCAAAATTAAAACCCACCACCCACACACCCAACCCTACTCTAAAACCCACCCAATCACCCCTTAATAAAACCTAACACTAACCCCTTTAAGATCACCTTACCTTGAGAAGTCTTCACCCAACCGGCCCGAAGTCCTCAATGAAGACGGGCGAAGTGGTCCTCCAGACGGGCAGAAGTCTTCATCCAATCCGGGAAGAAGAGGTCCTCCAGATGGGCAGAAGTCTTCATCCAGACGGCATCTTCTATCTTCATCCATCCGGCGCGGAGCGGGTCCATCTTCAAGACATCCGACGTGGAGCATCCTCTTCTTTCTTCATCCGACGACTGAATGAAGGTTCCTTTAAATGACGTCATCCAAGATGGCATCCCTTCAATTCCGATTGGCTGATAGAATTCTATCAGCAAATCGGAATTAAGGTAGAAAAAATCCTATTGGCTGATGCAATCAGCCAATAGGATTGAACTTCAATCCTATTGGCTGATTGGAACAGCCAATAGGATTGAGCTCACATAACTTAATAGCTTTATTTTGTGGCAGAGAAGTGGGAGGCCAGAGGTTTAGGGGTTAATAACTTTATTTAGTAGCGGCGATAACGGGGAGTGGTGGAATAGGGATTAATAGCTTTTATTAGTGGCGGCGATGTCGAGGGTGTCAGATTAGTGGTTAATAGCTTTATTATAGTGGCGGAGATGTCAGGGTGTGGGGGAATAGGGGTTAATAACTTTATTATAGTGTCTGCGATATCAGGGAGCAGCAGAATAGAGGTTAATAACTTTTATTAGTGGCTGCGATGTTGGGAGCGGCAGATGGTTAATAACTTTATTTAGGTAGTGGTGATTTGTTGGGGGCAACAGATCAGTGTTTAGACTTGGGGTTTATGTTAGGGTGTTGAAACTTAACTTTTTTTCCCCATAGACATCAATGGAGTTGCGTTAGGTGCCATTCCGCACTTCAGGTGTTAGATTTTTTTTCTAACACTCTCTCCCCATTGATGTCTATGGGGGAAAGCGTGCACGAGCACATATTCTCAGCCCTTGGCTTTTGCGCGGTATGGAGCTTATCGCCACCATATTGCATGCACAAGGAGGCTTTTCAGAAACTTGTAATGACAGCACTATGGGGGGTGAAATAATGCAACTTTTGTTGCGTTCGTTTCGCACCCTGTATAGCGCAAAAGTCATAATCTAGGTGAAAGTTATTAACCCCTAATCCGCCAACCCCCGGATTAAAAATAAAAATCCTAACATTACATTACCAAAAAAAAAACAAGATTAAATTAAAGAAAAAAATCTAATATTCCAAACAATAAAAATATCTAAAATTACTGAAAAAAATTAACAAATTTATCCAAAATAAAAAAAAGTAAACCTAATTTAATACCCCAATAAAAATAAAAAAGCCTCCCCAAAATAATAAAAAAAACTAATCTAAGACTAAACTAGAGCTTTTGTTGGGCATTGCCCTAATGTAAAAAAAAATAACTCTAAAAAAATCTAATCTACCCATCGCCCCTAAAGGGGCATTTGTATGGGCATTGCCCTTAAAAGGTCAATCAGCTCTTTTGCAGCCCATTAAAAAATAAAAAAAGCCCTTATCTAAAAACAAAAAAACACCCAAAAAACAACACAAAAAATGACACTAACCCCAAAAAATGTACTCACCATTCCTGAAGTCCGGACATCCATCTTCTTCCAGGCACTGAAAAGTCTTCATCCAGACGGCTCTATATTCATCCTTTGTGGGACCATCTTCTTTCTTCTTGCCGGAGATGTGGAGCGGTCTTCGCCAATGCATGGATCCCGATCGCTGGTCCTCCTCAGCGGAGGCGGTCTTCAGTGATGTGAAGGTCCTCTTCATGTGATCATCTGCTGCACACTGAAGATTGAATTCAAGGTACTTCTTTTATATTGGGGTACTTTGCATTCCTTTTGACTGAAATATTCAAATCAGCCAATAAGATGAGAGCTACTGAAATCCCATTGGCTGTTCAAATCAGCCAATAGGATTTCATTAGTTCTCATCATATTAGTTTTCAAATGGTTCTTGGGGATTTCTAGGGCATAATGGAACTGAGATTAAGGGGCTTGAATACCAAACCCCCTTCCATCCAGCTCCCTTAAAGGGACAGTCAACTCCAAAAATGTTATTGTTTAAAAAAATAGATAATCCCTTTATTACCAATTCCCCAGTTTTGCATAACCAACACAGTTATATAAATACACTTTTTACCTCTGTGATTACCTTGTATCTAAGCATCTTCTGATAGCCCCCTGATCACATGACTTTTTATTATTATCTATTGATTTGCATTTTAGCCAATTAATGCTGTGTTGTGCACAACCCAAGGGGCGTGAGCACAATGTTATCTTTATGGCTCACATGAACTAGCACTCCCCTGTTGTGAAAATCGAATTAAAAAAGCATGCGATAAGAGTCTGTCTTTAGTGGCTTAGAAACAGGCAGAAATTTAGAGATTTAAAGGTTATAAAGTATATTAATATAACAATGTTGGTTGTGCAAAGCTGGGGAATGGGTAGTAAAGGCGTTATCTATCTTTTTAAACTATAACAATTTTGGTATTGACTGTCCCTTTAAATGAACTTGAAACCAATTTTTTTTTTCACGATTCAGATAGAGCATAACATTTTTAAACAACTTTCTGTTTTTTTTCTGTTTTAAAATTATCTTCATTCTCTTGGTTGAAAAGCAGGGATGTATGCTCAGTAGCGTGCACGTGTCTGGAGCAATATATGTAAGCAATTTTGCAAGAATGCAATCCATTTGTAAGAGCACTAGATGGCAGCACTATTTCCTGCCATGTAGTGTTCCAAAAACCTACCTAGGTATCCAAGGGTGGAACTACTAGAGGTGCAGCAGCACCGGGCCCAAGTGGGGGGAGGGGCCAACAAGCAGTGCATCAGCAGGCTGCTATGTATGTTTGCATTGTTTTTCTTCCTGGAAGTTAAAAATGTCAGCCTGGGTTTGAGGAGCAGCGTTGCAGAGCAGAGGTTAAGCACAGAATGCAGAGACAGTGACAGACACGGTGCTGAGGTTCGTTTCCTGCCACGTTACATTTTAGAAATCCTAGCTGTGCCTGCTTGTTATAACCTGTTAGAGGTCTCAGTGCGGTGCTGTGGGGGAGGGACATCTAAGTTGCAAAGAGACATTCAAGTAAGAGGGAGAATGAAGGGAAGCCCTGTGGAAAGTCCCATCTAGGCTGTGAGTGAGGCATACGTTTCTTGTTTCAAGTTTTTGGTTTAGTTTTATGAACCAGCTGTTTAAGCACTAAGGGCTAAAACCCCTAGATAGCATTCTCTGGAAATTACAACCACCCCTAACCCCTTTGAATAATCAGACAGACACAGAGCTGGGGAAAAGACCAACATGGTCGCGTATATAAAAAAACATATATGTAAATATATATATATATATATATATATATAAAACTAGATGACTTCTCGAAGTCCATCTCAAACGATGGCGGCTAAGCGAGAACCTGGAACTCCATATTGACAAGAGGTAGGGGCCCCAGGGTATGCTCTGTTGACTCTGTTGCAAGAAGACAACCTGCAAGAGCTACAGGCACCCTAGGGGCCTTCAGTCTAGCAGTCCGTGGGGAGGAGCACCCCTGAGCCACGACCTAGGGACATGGCCCCTTCCATTAGCTCAGCCATCAGCCCCATATGGACCCTGCACTCAAAAATTAAGTGGCCCAGACCTCCCGCCGCTTGGAGATAAATCGCATTACACTTCAACCCATAAGGACACCAGCCGAATGAGCCATACAGCACCAAATATAACATAGGTAGATGCTATGTGAATGGATAAAGAAAGAAAAAATTATCTCCCAAACTGACATTATTAAAGGATTGAATAAAGAGGTAAACAGTCAGGAGTGTGCTTATGAGCATTTAATTAATTGAATTAATGCAAAAGGATACCCCATCTGCACAGATATGGAAAATGTATGCTCTTTTCTAGCACATGAATGATTAAACATAACATTTAAGTTTTACTAATGATTAGTAGAAAATGACAGCCATAGCAATATACAACTACATTTTGGCATGCCAGATAGAAGATTAAAGGGACAGTAAACACCAGAATTTTTGAAAAGGTAGATAATCCCTTTATTACCCATTCCCCAATTTTGCATAACCAACACAGTTATAATAATATACTTTTTACCTCTGTGATTACCTTGTATCTATGCCTCTGCAAACTGCCCCCTTATTTCAGTTCTTTTGACAGACATGCATTTTTAGACAATCAGTGTTTGCTCTTAGGAGCTTCACGTGCCGGAGCTCAATGTTATCTATATGAAACACATGAACTAACGCCCTCTAGTGGTGAAAAACTGTCAAAATGCTTTCCGATTAGAGGCAGTCTTCAAGGTCAAGGAAATTAGCACATGAAACTCCTAGATTTAGCTTTCAACTAAGAATACCAAGAGAACAAAGCAAAATTGGTAATAAAAGTAAATTGGAAAGTTGTTTAAAATTACATGCCCCATTTAAATCATTAAAGATTTTTTGTGACTTTACTGTCCCTTTAAAAACACAACATCTGTGTTGAACACTTGTTATAGTATAAACAATGTTGCTTAGCATAACAAAGTAATGGAGGGGTAGTGAATGGAGGGAAAAAGGGTTATAAAAATGCTTTATCTGGAGAAACTCTAATTAGGATCAGTGCCCTTGGTCCCCTGTATTGGGGTAGAGTAAGCGTTTCACAGGTAATATAAATTATACCCTTCCCATCCTTCCCCCTAGATTTCTTTCCTTTCGGAACAACAATTATTTTAAACTAAGTACATAATTGAGTAGATTATTCAGCAACAGAATGCGGTTAAAAATGAACAAATGCCCCTACGTGGTCGTGTTTCACTATATGCTTCTTTAGAGGGGTCTGGCACGCCGCTTGGCAGCTATAGTTATCGGGTTAGTAGACCCACCTACTGTGCTTCGATTGGTGAGTGACGTAATGCTCAAATATTCCTATTGGTACAATGAAATATTTGTCAGAGTGTGTCATCAGCAGTCACAGCAAGTTAACTCTTCATTGCCTACGATATGAGCAGGAGTCAAAGAATGTATGTAGGTTTGTGCACCGTATTAAACGTATATATGAATTTAAAGAAAAACGATTTACAATCAAAAAAAAGTTGACTGCGATCTTAAGCATTAAGGGACTAGATCATAGTATATATATGTATAAAGATCGGGCATTAAGTTGTCATATTATCAACATACTATAGGTGCAGCAAAATATTGGTCTGAGCGTGTCATAAGTGGTCACAGGGTTAACTCATCTTTGCCCACGAATTGAGCAGAAGTTAAAAAATATATATCGATTTGTGCACAATATTCAGTGTGTTTATGGATTTAAAGAAAAAGATTTACAAACAAAAAAGTTGACTATGATTATTGATATTATGAAACTAAATAATTGTATATATAGGTAAAGGTCAAGCATTGAGTTGTCACATTATCAGCAGACCAAAAATACAAACAGTTCAAAAACAGAATTATCACTTATTATAGAAATTTACAAGAGTCATTGAATATAAAAACAATAAATGGAGGGGATGACAAGACAAAAATTCTTCTCAGCCTCTAGTTATTCTGTATATTTAGTGAGGTTCTGTTGTGCCGTGTGGGGTTGTGATTATAATAGTGATTACTAAAATGCTGCAAAAATAAATAGGTGAGAAAGTGTACTTGAATAGATAAAATAGTGAACCTGATGTTGATGTGAAAATTTAAACAATTTAATATCAGAGTTGAAAGAAAAATATATGTGAGACTCAGAAAATGAATTGAGAATAAGTGCTGGATGAATGTGAATAATGGTGTGGTAAAAAATTAAAATATCAAAGGAAAAAAGATGAGAAAAAAGGGTTAGATTAATCATAAGTGAAGTGTAGAATTCTATGAGGCCTGCTTATCAAGCCGTCAACCGCAAATACGCTGGAATTCCGCAGCGTAATTGTGGGGAGCCTGATTCCCCTTATTTATCAAAGCCTAAAGACCGGCAAAAGTTGAAATATGTGATGTAACATACGATCCGCCGGTCTCAGTCCAACACAGATCGATGCTTACGTCATTACAGATGTTCCGAATGCAAATTCGGCACTATCTGACTACTTTTGATAGTTAACAAATATCTAACAGGTACGCTCGCCACTATTCCGGCCCAGCGTACCTGGTTTTCAATCCGCCACCCTGGAGGCCGCGGATGCCATAGGAATCAATGGGAGTCTTAAAGCAGCGAAAGCTTATGTTCGATGCTGCCAGATATCCCATTGATTTCTATGGGAGAATAAAAGTTACGTTTACACCTAACACCCTAACATAAGCCCCGAGTCTAAACACCCCTAATCTGCTGCCCCAACATAATGTTATTAACCCCCATCCCGCCGCTCGCCGCCACTGCCGCCACCTACATTATACTTATTAACCCCTAATCTGCCGCCCCGACACCGCCGCCACCTACATTATACTTATTAACCCCTATCCCACCGCTCCCCGCCACCACCTACATTTATACTTATTAACCCCTAATCTGCCGCCCCGACATCGCCGCCACCTACATTATATTTATTAACCCCTAATCTGCCTCCCGACATCGCTGCCACCTACATTATACTTATTAACCCCTAATCTGCCACCCCAACATCGCCGCCACCTACATTATACATATTAACCCCTAATCTGCCACCCTGACATCGCGGCCACCTACATTATACTTGTTAACCTGTAATCTGCCGCCCCGATACCGCCGACACCTACATAAAGTTATTAACCCTTATTCCGCCCCTCCCGGACCCCGGCGCCATCTACATAATGTTATTAACCCCTATCCCGCCACTCCCGGAGCCCACCGCAACTAAATAAATGTATGAACCCCTAAACCCCTGGCCTCCCACATCACTAGCACTTACTAAACCTATTAACCCCTAAACCGCCAGCCCCCCACATCGCCATAAACTAAATTAACCTATTAACCCCTAAACCTAACAACCCACTAACTTTATATAAAATATTAACTCATCCCTATCTTATAATAAATTTAAACTTACCTTTAGATTTAAATTAAACTATATTAAACTAATAATTAATCTACCCTAAATATTATACTAAAATTACATTAAACTATATTAAACTAATAATTAATCTACCCTAACTATTATACTAAAATTAAATTAAACTATATTAAACTAATAATTAACCTACCCTAACTGTTAGACTAAAATTATATTAAACTACAAATTAAATTAACTATATTACATAGTTAAAAACCTAACCCTACTCAAATAATTTAAATCTACAATTAAAAATTACAAAGTTACAAAAAACTAACAATTAAGTTACACAAAATAACAAACACTAAGTTACAAAAAACTAACAACTAAGTTACAAAAAATAACAAACACTAAATTACAAAACAACAACAACACTAAATTACACAAAATAAAAACATAAATTATCAAATATTTAAACAAATTACACATAATCTAATAGCCCTAAAAAAATAAAGAAGCCCCCCCCCCAAAATAAAAAAAAACCCTAGTCTACAATAAACTACCAATGGCCCTTAAAAGGGCCTTTTGCGGGGCATTGCCCCAAAGAAATCAGCTCTTTTACCTGTAAATAAAAATACAAACAACCGGGGGGCGGAGCCAGCTACCGTAGGGATCAGACGTGTTTTCACACAGCTCCTGTTTCCTAAGCTACTTTATTGTATTTAACATGTCTTTAATAGCTACCTAACCGCTTATAGCGACTTTCTCACTTAAGAGCACCCTAAGGTGAACAGTCTGATTCCCCCAATCCACTAAGAAGCCTTTGTGACTTAGGCGGCAGTGTACGCGGCCCTACCTCCATTGAAACAGACTGATCCTCTCTCTATCTGCAAATACAACCATCTGCCCACCGATTATGGAAGAGATACGAATAATGCTCACCAAGTTGGAGCTACAGATGCAGAATAATTTTAAAGACCTCACGCTTACAATTAGAGCGCAATACACTCTAGAAGACGCTGCAATCAAGATGGCGGATAGAAAGGCCGCTACGCGGCAAGCCCAGACTATGCAAGTTGATCTCCTCAAGATGGGTAACAAGAAAAACAACGAGCTGCAGCTCGAGAGAAATACTAGCGCTGAAGAGACAAGCATCTGGGAGCTAGGCTCGCCTTCTATACATTTGTATGCCCAACGGTCTCTAATTAACGCGGCTAGCAACATACAAAAAATAAACTCAGCTCACAGATGGATCCATGAGCTATCGCAGGTACTTGATGGGAGCACAGCAGTTCTGATCACAGAAACAAGCGCTGCTTTGAATGAGGTGATCATTGAAGGATTCCGGAGAAAGTCTAGTCCCCCTCAGACCGGGCAGATAGACACCGGCTCCAGGCTCTATGCAGCAGATCCCTCTTCAGATTCGGGAGTCCCTAAATCTTCTTTGGTTCCTCGCATTGGGGAAACTAAGTACATTACACGTCAGGAGAACCCCTCTTGGGTCTCTTACCTCCGGAATGGTGTGCTGCAGCTAAGACACAGTTTGCAATTTCCTATAGACTGGACAACCGACCACAAGTCTGGAGTGGGTTAAACCTTCCCTAATTGACATGCTGTACTGAAGTATGATCATTGCCCGATCATACTCAGCGATATTGACATTAACTCTACTTCTTAGCAATTTTTCACCCAACCGTAGTAGATCTGTTTGATAGCACCTCAAGGGACTGCTTTGCAATGAGCATTGAACTATGGACTGCAAATAGAATCATCTTTTTAAGCCCCTTGGGCTGTCTGCACATATCTTTACAGAGTTAATGCTATTTTGCTAGGGTTACATATATAATAGTTGCTTATAGGAGTGTACAAGTTATGTTAACCATTAAGATTTCTTTGCCTAGATTCACTACATATTACTTGTTTGTTGCACATCCACAGCTTTACACTCGGACTGCATTCTTTTCACTAGTGTCTGTTATGAACATAGAGCAGTCTCCTAAACAGCTATAGAGAGTGTTGGCTCCCTTTTGAAATGTGCCCCTATATTCCATTAGGGCAGGTGACCAAAAGCAGCAAATGAGATCAAAAAGTTTTAGTCCCCCCTATATATATATAAAATGTTTATATAAAATGTTTAGATATATTCTGGAATTAGATAATCATAAATGTTGAGTAAAAGAGTTAGAGAAGTGGAATTAACATGCTATTTTCTTTTTTATAGGGCAGGTACTGCCTTTCCTGCCTTCTGGGAAGAAAAAAAAAAAAAAAAAAAAAAAAAAGCACCACATTAAGATCTGTGCAATATGTACATATATTATACTGTTATGTAGTACTCACGGCAAGTCATTACTCCTTGTGCCTATTTTATGGTGCCTAAACTCTAGATTCCGCAGAATAATTTATGCAGTTTTTTAACTCTTCATGTACTCCAATATCTTGTAGGATAGTCTCCCATATATATATTATTTGATCAAGCTTTCTGCTTGGTTAGTGGCTGAAATGTGAATAACGCCACCTGATTCAATGTATAACTCCTTTGCTCTTATATACATTACAAATATAAATTGCTTTTTAGCAGGAGACATATTATGCATAGGTGTAACTCCCATCAATTAGCTTGACTCAGTGGACCTAAGCCTGAGATGTATACACTTATTTATGCTATTAAAGGGACACTCAGGTTAAATTACATTTTCATGATTCAGATACAGCATGTCATTTTAAACAACTTTCCAATTTACTTCCATTAAAACAAATGTGCACAGTCTTTTATATTTACATTTTTTGAGTCACCAGATCCTACTGAGCATGTGCAAGAATTCACAGACTATACGTATATGCATTTGTGATTGGCTGATTGCTATCACATGGTACAAGGGGAGTGGAAATATACATAACTTTGAAATTTATTATAAAAAAATCTACTACTCATTTGAAGTTCAGACTAAGTGCTATTGCATTGTCTTGTTATCTTGCATTTGCTGATTATGCAAATCTAATGTGTTGACTGGTCCTTTAACTAATGTCAAGCTAAGGTTTTGCATTTGAACCTCAGTTAGGCTTTGCATGTATTTAAGTTAATTTAAATATAACCTAAATGTACTAGATATGTTATGCAAATACCTTCTCTTGTTGAGCTTTGTCTGTTTAATGTAGGTAAGAGTGTTTGAGTCTAGATGTTTAACCCCTATGAAATACGTTCAGCATTACCTTTCTATGCCAGATATAGCCAGTCTCAACTTAGGTTAAAGGTTATCTTTTGACATGTTGCTTTATATTGGCTCATATGTTAGGGGTCATTTCTATATCTACTATATCAGCTTATGGAGTACGTTGGATTGACCAATGTAATTATATAGCCTAAAAAAAAAAAAAAAAAAAAAAAAAAAAAAAAAAAAGAGGATAGTAGATTATCTTTAGTTTACCTTATGATATGTGTTTAGCCTCTATCCTATGTACCTAGGTACAATATAGGCAATTAAGTATTGCATAAGCTGTCTAAATGCAAATTATTTTGTATGTATTAGGAAGAGATCCCTAACTATTGTATTTATGTAACATGATACTTGTAATAGGGACTTTCTCTAAGATTTTATGCTCCTATCTCTTATACCCGAATAAGGGATTACTTTGAATTTACAACTTAGATATAGTTACACACTCCATGGTAAAATACTCTATATACAAGCTCTCCTAACGGTGGGGTTTATGTTATGTTGTTTTACATGTCTATCTAGACCTAAGTATTTGGACTGGCTATTGAGGATATATTTCACCTTACTATTAACACGTGTGTCTCTCTCAGAAGTTGTTCCTGTCTAATTTCCTACTTTTGGGGCATATCTAAGTATGCTGTTAGTTTTAGAGTAGCAGTATAGAAGATAACAGTTATCTGATTATTTTACAAACTATATGATTGCCTCCAAACGGCTACTGCCTATGTTTTTTTACTCACATGCCTTACCTACATATTCGCCCAGTTTGTAACGCCTTACTAGAGAAATACAGATAACAGCTGTTTCTATCAGGGAATTATTAATGTTATGTACTAGTGTTTTTCCTTTTTCCTTACTTCAGGTTTCATTGACACTGCTCACCTACTAAACTGTGTGATAATTTATTTAATTCACATGGTGTTTGGTTTATTATATATCTTATCTAGGAGGGTAACTACCTCCTGACTATATAATTTCTCTTAGGTCCCCGTGTAGTTCTAGATACCAAAAGTCATATGTTCAATGCTGACTCTTTAATTTACCCCTAATTCTCCAATATATATCTTAAAGGTCCCATCACATCTCTCTTCATGTCCTTCCCTAAGGCTCCGCCCCTCCACACCTCCCCATATTTGAATAGCGGTGCTTATCCGCTGAATTTCCTTCTCCCCCTCATACTTTTGAAGCTGAAAACTTCAGTTACTAATATATTCCTTACATTACAACCGTAGGTCCATAAGTGACCACTCCATATGCTATTTTTCCTCTAATTTACATTTGTTTTTCCTGGTCCAAAAGTGGCCCTCTGTATTATCTGAGGAAATAAGTGAAGAATATAATATGAAAATAGAGGTTCTTAACATATACCTAGCACAATACTATTTTGTTATTTCATGTCTGAGAATAACTATTGTAAATTTGACTCTGTTGTTGTTTCTTTTGTGAGGTATTATATACCTTTTTGTATTTACCAGCATAACCTCAATAAAAAAATTATTTAAAAAAAAAAAAAACATTAAAAAAAAAAAAAAAAATACAAACAACCCCCCAACAGTAAAACCCACCACCTACACAACCAAACCCCCAAATAAAAACCTAACTAAAAAAACCTAAGCTCTCCATTGCCCTGAAAAGGGCATTTGTATGGGCATTGCCCTTAAAAGGGCATTTAGCTCTTTTTCAAAAGCCCAACCCCTAATCTAAAATTAAAACCCACCCAATAAACCCTTAAAAAAGTCTAACACTAACCCCCGAAGATCCACTTAAAGTTTCTGAAGTTCCGACATCCATCCTCAACGAAGCGGGAAGAAGTCCTCATCCAAGCCTGCAGAAGTCTTCACCCAGGCGGCATCTTCTATCTTCATCCATCCGGCACGGAGTGGCTCCATCTTCAAGACATCTGGCGCGGAGCATCCTCTTCTTCCGAATGAAGGTTCCTTTAAATGACATCATCCAAGATGGCGTCCCTTAGATTCAGATTGGCTGATAGAATTCTATCAGCCAATCGGAATTAAGGTTTTTTTTAGGTATATGCACAAAAGGAAAAACAACACCCCTCCTCACAGATCATCCTACAGGAGACAACCCAGTCCATTTTCCCAGATCTGGAAGGGAACCTAAGAGTCATTAATCTAGTTGTTGGAGGGACAAAAAACAAAGTCCTTTGGCTAGTACATAAAGATGATCATTAGTCAAAGTGTTTTGCATTAGATTAATAGCTCTTAAGTTCCCTTCCTGATCTGGGAAAATGGACTGGGTTGTCTCCTGTAGGATGATCTGTGAGGAGGGGTGTTGTTTTTCCTTTTGTGCATATACCTAAAAAAGTAAGTCCAAAACCAGGCATGTTTCCTTGTGGCACCTGTACAATCTTCCCTAAAGTATGGAAACTCCAGGAAATTGTGGATAAATATGATTTTAACACAAGCTCACATCTTACTTTCCTTCACCACCACTGGTGTAATATATATCTTAAAATGTCCGTGTAACCTGTCATGCACAGGAATGACCACTAGGAAAATCAGTACAAGAATACAAGAACACAGCCGCAATATTCGCAAAGCCCCAAAAGATTTATTAGAAACCAACCCAAGTGTTGCAAAGCATTTCCATTCACATCATAACCACAATGACAACTTGCTTAAATTTCCGGTCATCCAGAGAGCAAACTTAGGTATCAGAGGTGGCAATCTGGAAAAAACACTATTGCAAATGGAATGCAGATGGATACATTTACTTAATGCCATTAGACCTTTTGGTCTAAATGATTATAACAATTACAATGTATTCCTTTAATTTAAGATCTGCACACTTAAAAACTCTCTTTGTACAAACTCAGTACATTAATTACATACATAGCCCGGCCCCCGTGCCCTTTTTTCTCCCCTCAATTTCCAATTCTGCACTATAGGAAATTATTAATAACCTTAACTTGTAATAAGTGCATTTCATTTCAGTCACTTTTTTGTATTCCAATACTTTCGAACATCATATAGAATTCCACACTTTACTTATGAGTTTTCTAACCCTTTTTTCTCACCTATTTTCCTTTGATATTTTAATTTTTTACCACACCATTATCCACATTCATCCAGCACTTATTCTCAATTCATTTTCTGAGTCTCACATATATTTTCTTTCCACTCTGATATTAAATTTTTAATTTTAAATTTAAATTTAAATTTAAATTTTCACATCAACATCGGGTTCACTATTTTATCTATTCAAGTACACTTTCTCACCTATTTATTTTTGCAGCATTTTAGTAATCACTGTTATAATCCCAACCCCACACGGCATAACAGGACCTCACTAAATTTACAGAATAACTAGAGGCTGAGAAGAATTTTTGTCTTGTCATCCCCTCCATTTATTGTTTTTATATTCAATGACTCTTGTAAATTTCTATAATAAGTGATAATTCCATTTTTGAACTGTTTGTATATTCTTTGGTCTGCTGATAATGTGACAACTCAATGCTTGACCTTTACCTATATATACAATGATTTAGTTTCATAATATCAATAATCATAGTGAACTTTTTTGTTTGTAAATCTTTTTTATTGTGCACAAATCAATATATATTTTTTAACTTCTGCTCAATTCGTGGGCAAAGATGAGTTAACCTGCTGTGACCACTTATGACACGCTCAGACCAATATTTTGCTGAACCAGTAGTATGTTGATAATATGACAACTTAATGCCCATTTTTATACACATATATACTATGATCTAGTCCCTTAATGCTTAAGATCGCAGTCAACTTTTTTTTATTGTAAATCGTTTTTCTTTAAATTCATATATACATTTAATTCGGTGCACAAACCTACATACATTCTTTGACTCCTGCTCATATCGCAGGCAATGAAGAGTTAACTCGCTGTGACTTCTGATGACAGGCTCTGACAAATATTTCATTGTACCAATAGGAATATTCGAGCATTACGTCACTCACCAATCAAAGCACAGTAGGCGGGTCTACTAACCCGATAACTATCGCTGCCAAACGGCGTGCCAGACTCCTCTGAGGAAGCATATAGTGAAACGCAACCGCGTCAGGGGCATTTGTTCATTTTTAACCGCACTCTGTTATTGAATAATCTACTCAATTATGTACTTAGTTTAAAATAATTGTTGTTCCGAAAGGAAAGAAATCTGGGGGGAAGGATGGGAAGGGTATAATTTATATTACCTGTGAAACGCTTACTCTACCCCAAAACAGGGGACCAAGGGCACTGATCCTAATTAGAGTTTCTCCAGATAAAGCATTTTTATAACCCTTTTTCCCTCCATTCACTACCCCTCCATTACTTTGTAATGCTTAGCAACATTGTTTATACTATAACAAGTGTTCAACACAAATGTTGTGTTTTTAATCTTCTATCTGGCATGCCAAAATCCATGTAGTTGTATATTACTATGGCTGATATTTTATACTAATCATTAGTAAAAGTAAAATTTTATGTGTGTTTAATAATTTATGTGCCAGAAAAGAGCATACATTTTCCCTATCTGTGCAGATGGGGTATCCTTTTGTATTGAGCCATACAGCACGCTAACGACTGGGGAAGCAAAACATTACCATAAGGACTTACTGCCAAACTAGATCAACTAATCACATCCCTGCCTTAACAGATACCGTCAACCCGAAGGAGCCATTAAGTTTCTAGCCGCCTCCGCCGACAGCACCTGAAATGCAAAGAGCAATTATAACTGTGGGATGGGAGGGAGGGGAAAATCTTCGACAGCCAGCAGATGAAGAAGTGCGCTGTAAAATGTCTGCCTGCCCTTAAATACGGTTAGTAAAAACCTCCCACTCCATTGTAACAATGTAACATTCACACAGAACACTTTCCTTAGAATGCCATTTCATTGTCAAAGAGGGCTGCAATGCACTGTCTAGCAGATATGCAACCCTCTCTGACAGTCAAGAAGCTTAAGCAGTTTGTTTAATAATTTTATTTTTATTTTTTACTGTTTAGTTCTTAAAACTCTGCAAATAAAATCTTAAATAGCCTGTTCAGGGTTGTGTACACTTGTTGGCAATTGCCATTATTATGTTCATAATATCTAAATATTACAGTTAAAATACTGCTACATGTGTAATCATTGATTACCTGCTTAAAGAGTAAAATTACTGTCCTGTGTAAATAAGCTATATACATATATATTTATTTATAATTTTAAACTGGTAATATGCTTTTATGCAAATACAGGATGTCTTGAGGGGGGCCCAAAAAAAATTCTTGCACCAGGGCCCTTTGTTCATTAGGTCCGCCACTGTAGGTATCTCTTCAACAAATAATACAAAGGGGATGTAGCAAATTTAAATATATACTGTGAGTGCAAGCAGTGCTATATTAATGTATACATGCAAACAGTGCTGAAGTAATTTATACACTGCTCTGTGTGTGCTCTGTGCGTGCAAACAGTGCTATATTAATGTACAACCCCCTCCGAAAAAGTTAGGACAGTATGGAAAATAAAAAAATAAAAAAAGTCATTTGAAAATTAAATTCACCCTGTACTATATTGAAAACAAATTTACCACAATTACAAGTTTTACAGTATGGTGCTGTATGACTTTACTGCTGAAAAAATTGGCCACTGCGCCTGGAATGGCAAGTCACTGGGGTATAGCTATAACGTAAGCGTTTTAGCCTGTAACTCAACAATTCATTCTGCACTCAAAAAAGGACATTTGAGTGCAGGATTTTCATAGCGCCTATATTACAGGTTGTGCAGTCCGGCTAAAATGCTTGCGATATAGTCTATACCGTTCTGATCCATACTGCTATCTGAGACCAGTAGTTATGGATTTTGCGAAAAAAACAACTAAAATGTTACAAAGTACACTAACACCCATAAACTACCTATTAACCCCTAAACCGCCACCCTCCCGCATCGCAAATACTATAATAAACCTATTAACCTCTAAACTGCCGCCCACCCACATAGCCAACAGTAAAATATAGCATTAACCCCTAAACTGCCGCCCACCCACATCATCAACAATATATAAATCTAGTAACCCCTAAACCTCCGGCCCCCCACATTGCTAATACTATTAAAAAAACTATTAACCCCTAAACCGCTGGCCCCCCACATTGCAACTACTAAACTAAACCTAATAACTGCTAAACCGCCCCCCTAACCTAACAATAAGCTATCAATAGTCCTTAAAGGGTCTTTTGTACTGTAGGGCATTGTCCTGAAGCAATCAGCTCTTTTAACTTAAAAAATTACAAAGTCCCCCCTAAAAGTAAAGCCCCCCACCCAACCAACCCCCCAAAATAAAAAAAACCTAAGTCTAAAAAAAACCTAAGCTACCCATTGCCCCTAAAGGTGAATTTGTATGGGCAACTAAAATGTTACAAAGTACACTAACACCCATAAACTACCTATTAACCCCTAAACCGCCACCCTCCCGCATCGCAAATACTATAATAAACCTATTAACCTCTAAACTGCCGCCCACCCACATAGCCAACAGTAAAATATAGCATTAACCCCTAAACTGCCGCCCACCCACATCATCAACAATATATAAATCTAGTAACCCCTAAACCTCCGGCCCCCCACATTGCTAATACTATTAAAAAAACTATTAACCCCTAAACCGCTGGCCCCCCACATTGCAACTACTAAACTAAACCTAATAACTGCTAAACCGCCCCCCTAACCTAACAATAAGCTATCAATAGTCCTTAAAGGGTCTTTTGTACTGTAGGGCATTGTCCTGAAGCAATCAGCTCTTTTAACTTAAAAAATTACAAAGTCCCCCCTAAAAGTAAAGCCCCCCACCCAACCAACCCCCCAAAATAAAAAAAACCTAAGTCTAAAAAAAACCTAAGCTACCCATTGCCCCTAAAGGTGAATTTGTATGGGCATTCAGCTCTTTTGTACCCAAAGCCCTAATCTAAAAAAAAAACCACTAAAAAAAAAACACAAAAAAAAACCTAACACTAACCCCAGGAAATCTACTCACACTTCCTGAAGTCCGAACATCCATCTTCATCCAGGCGGCAAGAAGTCTTCATTCATCACGGGGGCATCTTCTATCTTCATCCCCGTGGCGCGGAGCTGTGGAGGCGCAGAGCATCCCCAGTGGCTGCGCGGACATCCAGCGTGTAGGATCCTCTTCATACGATCACCGCCGTACACTGAGGATTGAATGCAAGGTACCTGTTTAAAAATGAGATACCTTGCATTCCTTTTGGCTGACATTTTCAAATCAGCCAATAGGATTAGAGCTACTGAAATCATATTGGCTGTTCAAATCAGCCAATAGGATTTAAGTAGCTCTCATCCTATTGGTTACCGGGATCAAGATAGAAGATGCCCCTGCAATGGATTAAGACTTCTCGCTGCCTAGATGAATATGGATTTCCAGACTTCAGGAACTTCTGTGAGCAGGTTTCTTGGGGTTAGTGTTATTTTTTTTTTGTGGAGTAGGTTTTATTTTTAGATTAGGGCTTTGGGCACAAAAGAGCTGAATGCCCTTTTAAGGACAATGCCCATACAAATGCCCCTTTAGGGGCAATGGGTAGATTAGGTTTTTTTTAGACTTTGTAATTTTTGTAAGGTAAAAAAGCTGATTTCTTCAGGGGAATGCTATACAAAAGGCCCTTTTAAGGGCTATTGGTAGTTTATTGTTAGGTTAGGGGGTGTTTTTATTATGGGGGGATTTTTTATTTTTATAGGGGTATTAGATTAGGTTTAATTGGTATTGATAATTTTGTTTATTATTTTTTGTAATCTTAGAGTTTTTTATTTTTCGTAATTTCAGAGGTTTTATTTTTTTTGTAATGTCATTTTTTTCGTAGTGTTAGGAGTTTTTTAATTTGTAATTTAGTTTTTTTTATTTTTCATTAATTTTATTGTTTTAAAATAGTAATGTTAGGTTACTTTATAGTTTAAACTTAGTTTTTTATTTCACAGCTAAGTTTTTATGGAAAATGCGATAACGCTAATTTTTATGCGTTATTTACACACCCGGTATAGCGCAAAACTTTTAATCTTGGTGATTATTAATTATTAACACATTATTTGATGTTTTACTTTGTGAATTTAATGTATTTTATAAAATATACACTCAAATCTGATGACTGCAAAACACTCCAAAAAAGTTGTCACAGTCATCTGTTTACCACTGTGTGACATCACCTTTACTTTTAATAACACTTATTAAGCGTTTGGGCAGTGAAGACACCAGCTGGTTAAGTTTAGCAAGCAGAATTTTCCCCCATTCATTCATTATGCATGTCTTCAGCTGCGCAACTGTACGGGGCCTTCGTTGCCTTATTTTGCGCTTCATAATGCGCAACACATTCTTAATCTGAGACAGGTCAGGAATGCAGGCAGGCCATGCTAGCACCCACACTCTCTGCTTACGCAACCATGCGCTTGTAATCCGGGCAGAATGTGGTTTGGCGTTGTCCTGCAGGAAAATGCAGAGACGTACCTTGGTCAGATGACATCTGGATGGCAGCATATGTTGCTCCAAAATGTATACATATTTTTCTGCATTTATGGTGCCCTCTCAGATGTGCAAGTTACCCATGCCATGTGCACTGAAACACCCCCATACCATGACAGACACTGAATTTTGGACATGACGCTGATAACAGCTTGGATGGTCATTTTCCTCTTTGGCCCAGAGAACACGATGGCTGTCATATAAGAAAACATGATTCCACTGTGCTACTGTCCATCTCAGATGAGACCAAGCACAGAGAAGTCCTTCAGGATATCCATTACAGATTCATGATGGTTTTTGAGACAGTGACGTTTGAGGGTTCGGAGAGCATGCACATTTAGAAGTGGTTTTCGGCCTTGCCCTTTATGCACCAAGATTTGACAGGATTCCTTGAATCTTTTAATTATATTGTGCACTGTAGAAGATGAAATGCCCAAAATCCTACCTATTTGTCTTTGGGGAATGTTGTTCTCATAGTGTTGGATTATTCGCTGATGCATCTGTTGGCAGATTTGCGAACCTTGACCCATCCTTGCTCTTAAAGGACTAGGGGGCCTATCTATCAAGTACCGTACGGAGCTTGAGGGCCGTGTTTCTGGCGAGACCGCTGCTCCATAATCGCTGCTCCATTAAATCGCCGGAATTCAACCCGATCGCGTATGATCGGGTTGATTGACAAACCCCCTGATTGGCCGCGAGTCTGCAGGGGGCGGTGTTGCACCAGTAGCTCTTGTGAGTTGCTGGTGCAATGCTGAATACGGAGAGCGTATTGCTCTCCGCATTCAGCGATGTCTGTCGGACCTGATCCACACTGTCGGATCAGGTCCGACAGACAATTAATAAATAGGCCTCTAGGCCTTTTTTGGAGGCTCCTTCTATATTACTATTACACGATTGCCTCATCTGTTTCACATCACTTTCTTATTTCAACTTGTTACATCATTATTAATCCTAAATTGTCCCTGTCCTGACTTTTTTGAAATGTGTTGCAGTCGTCAGATTTAAAATTAGTGTATATTTTCAAAAATACATGTAAAACATCAAATAATGTATTAATAATGTGTTTTCAATATAGTACAGGGGGAATTGAATTTTCAAATTACTATTTTTGTTGGGGTTATTTTTGCATTTTCCATACGGTCCCAACTTTTTTGGAATTGGGATTCTATATATGCAAACAGTGCTGAAGTAACTTATTCACTGCTCTGTGCTATATTAATTTGTACAAACCCAAGTATTTCAATACTATTTGAAATCATTCTATTATGTTGCACATGTGCAAGACAAGAAAAATGGCCACAGGAGACATTTTAGAGGTGCTTCAGCATACATGGTAATGATTTATTAAAGCTCTATTCATCACTATTGTATAGTCTGCAGTGGGCAGGGCACAGATTTGCATATGTGTTTAGTATGTGATATCTGTACTGCTAAGGGGATCATCAGGAAAAGTGAGATCAGGAGCTCAACATCTAGAAATGGTGTGTGTCTTTTTTTGGGTGGACGTGGTTTCCGGTGGGAGGAGCTAGACGGAGCATGCAAAGGACTGCGGGCTGCCCGATGGAGCTCAACTGAGATCTCTCCCCTGTAATAGTCCATTGTTGGAGGCACGTTTTTTCTCCCTAGGGCTTCGCCCCCTGGATGTGAGGGGCCCGATGTGGAAACCACTAAAAGCTGTTTTAGTGCCAGAGCCACTGCCGCAGCCCTAAAAAAGCATGGTAGGGCTATAAGGAGGCCGGTTTAATAACTCTGCTGGTGTTGCCGCACGCAGTAGCCTGGTAAAGCTAACGACTTGGAAGTACAGCCTTGCGGTTACTGCCTGGAAAGCTTCGGTGGGCTGGCTCTACAGTATTGCTGCTAAGGCTGGATATATCACAGCGCTGCAGAGGGTAAATGGTTGGAGATCTGTGTGTGGCCGTCGGCAAGATGCTCAGCTAGAGAGAAATCTGTGGTAGGGTGTTTGGAGCTGTGGTAGTGACAGAAAACTCCTTCAACAAACAAGAAAGCCAGCACACAGAGTCAAAGGAATCGTATAACTGCAAGTTCTACTCTTTATTGAATATCAGTGGCTTTACAGCTTGCCCTAAATAGAATTGGGTTTGAATACTATTGTGTTTGGGTTAAAGGAGCACATGCCCACCACAATATACAGAGTATTTTTGGTATTCCAAGACTATACAATCTTGTTACTAAACGGTACAGTAAAATCCACAAGTTTGTCTGTCCCGGAGTTAATCCCTAGAGGTCTGTTCTGAGAATTAAACTAACTCTTATTTGTATCTATATATATATATGCTCCTGAGTGGTGAATGTGGGTGTTCAATTCAGCAGCAGTGCATTAGGAGTCTGCAAGGAGCAAAAGCAAATTAAAACCTCCACTGCTAATAGTCTGTTCAATAGACTCAAGTTGTCTATTTCTTGCTATTGGGGACAAGATATCCACGGGCAGTGTTAAACTTACCTTGACTTTATGTTTATTGTTCAAAGCAATGTTTATAACTTGGGACTAGTGATGACACAAACTTAAAAATTTCATTGACTTCAATAGGCAGGCGAACTTTAAAACCTACAAGGACTCTTTCTGGCCACAATAGTGATGGAAAAGTTGTTTCAAGGGGACTAACACCGGGACTGTGGCATGCTGGAGGGGGATCCCTGGCAAAACTCCCATGGAAAATTACATAGTTGATGCAGAGTCTGCTTTTAACCCATAAAGGGACTAAATCACCTAACATCCCCAAATTGTTTACAATAACGTGCTTTAAAACATCAGTTATGATGTTGTATCTATCAGGTAGTGTAAGGGTTACGGCCGCTTCACAGTGACAGAGCAAACTCCAAGTGTAACGCACAGCAAACAACCGCAAACAGTCCATTTGCACAACCACGAGATAGATAGATTTGATAGATAGATACATAGATTACATAGCTCAATAGATGCAATATACATATGATTGATACAAATTACATAGATCAATAGATGCAATATACATTTGATATATACGAATTACATAGATCAATAGATGCAATATCCATTTGATAGATACGAATGTTATTGATCCAAAGATGCAATATACATTTGATAGATACAAATTACATCAATCAAAATATGTAATATACATTTTATTGATCCGAATTACATCGATCAATAGATGCAATCTACATTTGATATATACGTTTAATAGTTCGATCGATTTGATAGATAAATAAATAAATTTGAAATATATATAATTTCCCTGACAGAGTATAACAATAAGACATGCGGTCTGTGACCCGTGGTGTGTTAAGTAGTACTATTCTTAGCAGTTTACTACAACCTGTTACTCCCCCTATCGGGGGAGGTCTATATGGCCTTCATTTTTGGAACCGGGAGATGGAAGAAGATGATTGGTCTGTCCTCCTACTTCAAATTTGTCAAAAACACAAGTGGCTGTCTCAAAACAGTCCGGACACAAGATAGATAGATAGATAGATAGATAGATAGATAGATAGATAGATAGGATAGATAGATATACATAGATTGATAGTTAGATAGAATCGATAGAAGAGAAATAGATAGATTTGTTAGTTATATAATTACCCTGACAAAGTATAATAATTAAACATGCGATCTTGGATCCATGGTAACTAGGTTGTGTTAAGTAGTACTATTCTTTGCACTTTCAGCCCTGTAACTCCTCCTATCGGTGGAGGTCTATATGGCTTGTATGATTACCCTGACAAAGTATAACAACAAGACACGCGGTCTGGGAACCATGGTAATTTGTTTGTGTTAAGTAAAACTTTTCTTAGCACTTTAATCCCTCTTACTCCCCCTTTCGGTGGAGTTCTATATGGCCTGCATGATTACCCTGACAAAGTATAACAACAAAACATCTGGTCTGGGACCCATGGTAACTAGGTTGTGTTTTAAGTAGTACTATTCTTAGCACTTTAATCTCTGTAACTCCCCCTATCGGGGGAGGTCTATACGGCCTGCATGATTACCCATACAAAATATAATAATAAGACATCTGCTCTGGTTCTGGGACCCATGGTAAGGTTGTGTTAAGTAGTACTGTTCTTAGCATTTTAATACCTGTTACTCACCCTATCTGGGGAGGTCTATATGGCCTGCATGATTACCCTAACAAAATATAACAACAAGACATGCGTTCTGGGACCCATGGTAACTATGTTGTGTTAAGTAGTACTGTCCTTAGCATTTTAATACCTGGTACTTACCCTATCGGGGGAGGTCTATATGGCCTGCATGATTACCCTTACAAAATATAATAACAAGACATGCGGTCTGGGACTCATGGTAAGTAGGTTGTGTTAAGTAGTACTCTTCTTAGCATTTTAATACCTGTTACTCACCCTATCGGGGAAGGTCTATATGGCCTGCAGGATTACCCTAACAAAATATAATAATAAGACATATGCTCTGGGACCCATGGTAAGATTGTATTAAGTAGTACTGTTCTTAGCATTTCAAAACCTGTTACTCACCCTATCGGGGGAGGTCTATATGGCCTGCATGATTACCCTTACAAAATATAATAATAAAACATATGCTCTGGGACCCATGGTAACTAGGTTGTGTTAATTAGTACTGTTGTTATTAGTTTAATACCTGTTACAACACCGAATGGTGGCAGGTCTATATGGCCTGCAGGATTAGCCGCACCCAACCCAAAAAAAAGCCAAGCGGTCTTGGACTAAGACCCATGGCTAACTCGTTTGTTTCAAGTAGTACTATTTTTAGCACTTTCATCCCTGTTACTTCCAGGCCTCTCGGGGGTGGTCTACATGGCCATCATGTTTAGCCTAACATACTACAACAATAAAACCTTGGTTCTTCAAAGCCTGTTAATTGGCTTTATTTTGGTAGTACTGTTCTTATTAGTTTAATACCTGATACAACACCGTATGGTGGCAGGTCTATATGGCCTGCATGATTAGCCGCACCCAACCCAAAAAAAAGCCAAGCGGTCTTGGACTAAGACCCATGGCTAACTCAGTTTTTTTAAGTAGTACTATTCTTAGCACTTTCATCCCTGTTACTTCCAGGCCTCTCGGGGGTGGTCTACATGGCCATCATGTTTAGCCTAACATAGTACAACAATAAAACCTTGGCTCTTCAAAGCCTGTTAATTGGCTTTATTTTGGTAGTACTGTTCTTATTAGTTTAATACCTGATACAACATCGTATGGTGGCAGGTCTATATGGCCTGCATGATTAGCCGCACCCAACCCAAAAAAAAGCCAAGCGGTCTTGGACTAAGACCCATGGCTAACTCGGTTGTGTAAAGTAGTACTATTCTTAGCACTTTCATCCCTGTTACTTCCAGGCCTCTCATTGGTGGTCTACATGGCCATCATATTTAGCCTAACATAGTACAACAATAAAACCTTGGCTCTTCAAAGCCTGTTAATTGGCTTTATTTTGGTAGTACTGTTCTTATTAGTTTAATACCTGATACAACACCGAATGGTGGCAGGTCTATATGGCCTGCATGATTAGCCACACCCAACCCAAAAAAAAGCCAAGCGGTCTTGGACTAAGAGTAAGACCCATAGCTAACTCGGTTGTGTAAAGTAGTACTATTCTTAGCACTTTCATCCGTGTTACTTCCAGGCCTCTCGGGGGTGGTCTACATGGCCATCATGTTTAGCCTAACATAAAACACAAACACTCCCCCTTTAGACAGCTCAAGACTAATATGGTATACACCCAGCAGCATCAATCCTTAGAGTATGTAAAGCGATATCATGTAGACTCACCAGCGCTAGTAGTTCTAAGCATGTGTCAAGCAGCCCATTCAGCCTCCGGATCGTCCTACGCGTTTCAGCAGATATTATTCTTATTCATGGACATGATTTACTCCTAACAAACAAGTCTATTTAAACACACCCTTGTCATCAGGTGTGTAGGCTCCAGGTACTAATTATTAAAGGGACAGACCTAAAGTATCACTATATTAAATTAAAGACAGACTAACTAAAATGAGCCTTCCATTAGGATATATTATAACGTTATCACTCTAAATATCAATTATACATAGCATACAGAGATATTCAATTCTCAGTATTTATAACTACTTAGACTATACATGTATATAATTCGAATAGCATTTTCAACCATAAGCATTTAATTTAAAACAGTAAAAAACTCATATATATGGGAACTGCCTTCATTATTGTAAAGCCTTTATACAAGAGAATATTAATAAAATTATATGCAAATGCCTAGATATTAACTATATAATTTAGAAAATAGATGATATTGAATGCATCACATTATTGATATCATTAATAGCAATATAACATGCATTGTATGCAAGAATGGGCTCATTTATGAAGAACTACAAACTATTGGGGTGGTGCACAGAATAATAAATATATGTATATATACATTATATGGTTCAGAATATGGTTAACTAATTCTAATATTAGTATATCTGAAATAATTTGAAAAAGTCAAATTAACTCAACTAATACATGACGATACGGTATATCTGCAGACTAATCTGAACTCAATTTCTGTGTATCCATTTTTAGTACATGGCATAGAGCCACTTAAGTAGAAAATGTTCACATTTTGCTACATAATAGACATCATAAGATCATATATATGATTCCTATCTATTGATGCCTCCAAAAATTAATGACATCGCCTACTATGTTGAAACCATCTGGAATCCTAGTTTTCATTTTGAAAATCCAGAAAGCCTCTTTGTGTGAAAGTTTAGATACTCTATCTCCACCGCGTATAGCAGGTTTGATATGATCTATGATTTGCCATTTTAGACTGTTCACCATTTTGTTGTGGACATGTATAAAATGTCTGGCAAGGTCAGCGCATTCAATACCGTGCTCAATATTCTTGAGATGCTCCCTGATCCTGTTTCTACACTCCCTGGAGGTGCACCCAATATATTGTTTTTTACATTCCACGCAATCTATGAGATAGATTACGTAGACAGAACGACAGTTGGTGTATGTATCCAGCTCATAGACCTTCTGTGTGGTGTATGATTGGAAATTCTTAGTAACTTTTGTGAAACCACATGCAATGCAATTGCTGTAGTGACATCTATAGTGCCCTTTTACATTTAACCAGCTGTTGCTTTTTATTTGTGTATTTCTAAGTAAACTTGGTGAAACTGCATTACCTATCGTGTAACCTCTACGGGAGACAAAATTACATCCCTTCTGTACAAGATCTTTTATGCTGTCCTCAGCAGTCAGAATAGGAAGATGCTTTTTCACAATATCACATATTGCATTAAACTGTGCACTATATGTGGTTACAAATGTAGGTCTGGAGCTATCAAAGCTTTGTTTGTTCACTAGGGTTTTATTATCAAGGAGGAGGGTTTCTCTATCTAGTCTAGTGACTTCTAGGAGAGCTCGATCAATTGTTTTTATGTGATAGCCTCTCTCTAATAGATCCCTTCTCATTTTAATGCTCTCTGTAATAAAGACTTCATTATCGGTACAATTCCGTTTCAACCTTGTGAATTGTACTTTAGCAATTCCAAAACCCATATGTTTTGGATGATTGCTTTGGCCATGTAATATGGCATTTGCCACAATTGGTTTTCGATATAAAGTCGTCTTTACCTGCTGAGTATCAGTTTGACCTATCAGTAGGAGGTCTAGGTAAGGAATAGATTCTTTGCTACTCTCATATGTAATCTGTAAATTAGCGTCATTAGAATTGAGGTATTGGACAAATTCCTTTAGTCTAGATGGACCCCCTGTCCAAATGAACAGGAGGTCATCAATATACCTTTTATACATTGTAATCCAACCCCTGAAGGGATTTGAATCTCCAAAGACGTGGCACGCCTCCCACCAACCCATATATAGGTTGGCGTAGGCCGGGGCAAACTTAGCCCCCATGGCAGTGCCACGTCTTTGGAGATAAAAAGTCCCCTCAAATTGAAAAAAATTATGGGTTAACAAAAAATCTAAAGTTTGGATCACAAAGGTCTTAAGATGACTATCATAGTTGCTGAATCTGTCCAGCATATATGAGATGGCTTCTAAACCTTTTTTATGAGGAATAGCAGAATATAAACTAACTACATCTATAGTCAGCCATTCTGCTGTATCAGTCCAAACTACCTCTTTTAGACAACCCAAAAGGTGCTTAGTATCTTTAAGATATGATGGAAGACCATAAACTACTGGTTGTAGTAAAGATTCAATCCATGTCGAAATATTTTCAAAAAGAGATCCTATACCCGCCACAATAGGCCTTCCTTTCACCCCCTCCAGGGACTTATGGACCTTGGGGAGGTGATGGAATATGGGGGTAACCGGATCTAGAACATAGAGATAGTCTACAGTGCCTTGGTCTAGAATCCCCATCTCCAATCCATCATCCAGCAATGATTCAAGCTGTTGCCTGTACTTCTCAGTTGGATTATATCTAAGGATTTCATAGACATCAGCATCATTTAGTTGCCTAGAAGCTTCCTCCAAATATGACTGCCTATCCTGCACTACCACACATCCACCCTTATCCGCTCTCTTTATTACAATATCTTCCCTAGATTTTAAATTATTAAGGGCTTTAGATTGTTTTTCATTTAAATTTGGATAAGGATGCTTAGTGTCATTAGAGAGTGCAATAAGGTCTTCTTCGATTCTATGATGAAAAGCTTCTAAAAACGGACCTCTATCCCTAGTTGGATAAAATATAGACTTTGGTGTGTATCCACCATGTGTGCATTTAAGTGGAATTTCATCTACCACTGATTCCTTGGCTAGGTCATGTGCCTTTAATAAATCACATGCCTCTGTGAAATCTACTATGTCATATATTTTGGGAAGAGAATCATTAGAGTAGATAAGGTCTGAATCTCTAATATTATCTATTTCATCTTTTTTCCAGAAGAATTTCCTTAGTGTGAGGTCACGAACCATCTTATTTACGTCTACAATAGTATTAAACAAATTAAATTTATTAGTTGGTACATAACCTAAACCAAAACTCAAGACCTCTTTCTCCTCTTTAGTAAGAATTTGATTTGAAATATTTATTACATTCAGAGTGCATATTTGTTTCTTCCTCCTCTCCTTTGCCTCCTTGCCCCTCTGCCTCTTGCTCCTCTTCCTACGCTTCCTCCTCTCTCCCTGGTATTGGGATCTGCCTGAAAAACCTGCTGATTAGTGTTATAATCTGGATTTGTATGTTGCTGTAGTATAAGGCTAGGAGTATCACTATCCCTTAGAAAATCCTGCCTCCTTAAGTCATCTGGTGTTGCTACATCAGTATTTTTAGATGCATTTTTATTACTATTGCTAGTATATCTTGTGACTATAGGGTCAACTCTAGTGATACCTGTACTTTTAGATTTTACAA
This sequence comes from Bombina bombina, assembly GCF_027579735.1. Lineage (NCBI taxonomy): Eukaryota > Metazoa > Chordata > Amphibia > Anura > Bombinatoridae > Bombina > Bombina bombina. Next base: position 231,608,954 of record NC_069506.1, on the reverse strand, counting down.
CTTGTTCACTCTGTGCTGGCTGTATGCTTTTAAATGATTCTATATTGCCCTGATGTAAGGTATTCTCTTCAGAGGGTTGCTCTAAAAACGTTACATGTTTTTCTACTGGTGAAGTTGTCCTGGCTCTATTTCTAGATCTAGATCTAGATCTAGATCTATTATTAGTACCAGGATTACTACGTGTGTGCCAAGTGTAGACCCTGTCATGTGTATGGTCTTCACTATCTCTAATACATTTTTTAAGTTTAAAATTGTCCAGCTCCACTTTGAACTTATCTATAGATTCTTTCAGCAGAGCGTCCATATCCCCATACTTGGGGTGCAACACATAATCATTAAGTTGTACTTGTAATTCAGACAGTTCATCTCTAGTCTTATGTAAGACAGTTTCTTTATAGGATATTATTAGTTCCATTAGTCTCCTTGAACAGTCCGTTAAAATGGCATTCCATTTAGCAATAAAGGAAGAGTCTTTTGTCTGGAACGTGGGATATTTATTTAGACGTAGCCCCCTGGGAATTAAACCCATTATAAGATATTTCTCTAGGGCACGTTTGTCCCACCATGTTTTGTATTTCTTAATGAGGGTACGTTCCATATGCAAAAATATGTCACTCATAGATAGAGTCTCTTTCTGATTGACAAAAGTGTCTTCAATTGTAAGCCTGTCCATTTCAATATGTGACAAAGGTCTGAGAGAATAAAGTTCACGGTTTTCCATGTTATCCATATTTCTAGCTCTCTGTTATCAAAGGTATTTGTAAAATATAAACAGAGAGCTCTGGATACAGTGTGTATGAAACAGTAGGGGTATATACCAGTCGAACCGTCAGAGGGAAAATTAGCCGGTCAGAGCAAGTAGATAAAAAACAAACACTCCCCCTTTAGACAGCTCAAGACTAATATGGTATACACCCAGCAGCATCAATCCTTAGAGTATGTAAAGCGATATCATGTAGACTCACCAGCACTAGTAGTTCTAAGCATGTGTCGAGCAGCCCATTCAGCCTCCGGATCGTTCACCACTCTGTGGGTCCTCGGGCCGGTACGAAGCACCTCTGGCTGCCGTTGCTAAACCCTGCGATGAAGTGAGCCTCAAACTCCGTGAGAAGTTCCGCCTCTGTAGATGCCTGTTAACACACTCTGGCGTTCTGCGATGACGTCATCAGCCGGTCAGTAAGCCGGGTACTATGCGCCTCCTGTCCTGGAAACGCTGAGGTTTAAGCTGGTTGGTAGACAGCAAGGAATATCAAAAAGAAATCCAGCAAACCTCCCAGGCGTATATTCAATTTGAATTTTTATTGGAAAACCGTGCAAGAATAAAAAAAGATAAAACACATAATGTCCCAGCAACCTGGAACAAATAAAGGAATCGTCCTACGCGTTTCAGCAGATATTAGCCTTATTCATGGACATGATTTACTCCTAACAAACAAGTCTATTTAAACACACCCTTGTCATCAGGTGTGTAGACTCCAGGTACTAATTATTAAAGGGACAGACCTAAAGTATCACTATATTAAATTAAAGACAGACTAACTAAAATGAGCCTTCCATTAGGATATATTATAACGTTATCACTCTAAATATCAATTATACATAGCATACAGAGATATTCAATTCTCAGTATTTATAACTACTTAGACTATACATGTATATAATTCGAATAGCATTTTCAACCATAAGCATTTAATTTAAAACAGTAAAAAACCTCATATATATGGGAACTGCCTTCATTATTGTAAAGCCTTTATACAAGAGAATATTAATAAAATTATATGCAAATGCCTAGATATTAACTATATAATTTAGAAAATAGATGATATTGAATGCATCACATTATTGATAACATAGTACAACAATAAAACCTTGACTCTTCAAAGCCTGTTAATTGGCTTTATTTTGGTAGTACTGTTCTTATTAGTTTAATACCTGTTACAAAACTGAATGGTGGCAGGTCTATATGGCCTGCATGATTAGCCGCACCCAACCCAAAAAAAAGCCAAGCGGTCTTGGACCAAGACCCATGGCTAACTCGGTTGTTTCAAGTAGTACTATTCTTAGCACTTTCATCCCTGTTACTTCCAGGCCTCTCGGGGGTGGTCTACATGGCCATCATGATTAGCCTAACAAAATACTTCAATCCAACCTTGGCTCAGTCTTGATAGGCCCTTAATTGGCTGTATTTTGGTAGTACTGTTCTTATTAGTTTAATACCTGATACAACACCGAATGGTGGCAGGTCTATATGGCCTGCATGATTAGCCGCAACCAACCCAAAAAAAAAAGCCAAGAGGTCTTGGACCAAGACCCATGGCTTACTCGGTTGTTTCAAGTAGTACTCTTCTTAGCACTTTCATCCCTGTTACTTCCAGGCCTCTCGGGGGTGGTCTACATGGCCATCATGTTTAGCCTAACATAGTAGAACAATAAAACCTTGGCTCTTCAAAGCCTGTTAATTGGCTTTATTTTGGTAGTACTGTTCTTATTAGTTTAATACCTGATACAACACCGAATGGTGGCAGGTCTATATGGCCTGCATGATTAGCCGCACCCAACCCAAAAAAAAGCCAAGCGGTCTTGGACTAAGACCCATGATTAACTCGGTTTTTTCAAGTAGTACTATTCTTAGCACTTTCATCCCTGTTACTTCCAAACCTCTCGGGGGTGCTCTACATGGCCATCATGTTTAGCCTAACATAGTACAACAATAAAACCTTGGCTCTTCAAAGCCTGTTAATTGGCTTTATTTTGGTAGTACTGTTCTTATTAGTTTAATACCTGATACAACACCGAATGGTGGCAGGTCTATATGGCCTGCATGATTAGCCGCACCCAACCCAAAAAAAAGCCAAGCGGTCTTGGACCAAGACCCATGGCTAACTCGGTTGTTTCAAGTAGTACTATTCTTAGCACTTTCATCCCTGTTACTTCCAGGCCTCTCGGGGGTGGTCTACATGGCCATCATGTTTAGCCTAACATAGTACAACAATAAAACCCTGGCTCTTCAAAGCCTGTTAATTGGCTTTATTTTGGTAGTACTGTTCCTATTAGTTTAATACCTGTTACAACACAGAATGGTGGGAGGTTTATATGGCCTGCATGATTAGCCGCACCAAACCAAAAAAAAAGGCATGCAGTCTTGGACTAAGACCCATGGCTAACTCGGTTGTGTAAATTAGTACTATTCTTAGCACTTTAATCCCTGTTACTTCCAGGCCTCTCAGGGGTGGTCTACATGGCCATCATGATTACTCTCAACTAAATATAACAACAAGACGTGCGGTCAGGGAACCATGGTAAGGTTACTTCCTTTTGCAAAATCGAGTATAACAGTTGCAGGCAGAGGTTCTGACCCTGCATTATGGCTGCACCTCTCCCTAAAAGAGGCATCCGTTACAGAGTCTGTGGGCATGTATGCAAAGAGATGGCCTGTCTAAAAGGAGCAGCAAGGCAATACAGGTTGCTCTCCTTCAGCCGTTTTATACGATGGACCACGAACCTCAACAGCCACAACAGCAGGAAACACCACCTATGCCATCCTTTTGAACAATCGATTACAGGTAAGGCATTGATTTTAGAAACACGGAGATAATTTTTAGGAAACAGGAAATAGAAAAAAAACATTGATTGGACACCCAGTACACTTCTTTCTCCTTCGGCCTTTTTATAAGAGGGTCCCGGACCCTCAACAGAAACAGCAGGAAAGAGGACATATGGCATGCTTTTGAACAATAGATTACAGGCAAGGCATTGATTTTAGAAACCAGGAGATAATTTTTAGAAAACGGGAAATAGAAAAAATCATTGATTGGATACCCAGTACACTTCTTTCTCCCTCTGCCTTTTTATAAGAGGGTCCAGGACCCTCAACAGAAACAACAGCAGGAAAGAGGACATATGGCATCCTTTTGAACAATAGAGTACAGTTACAGCATTGATTTTAGAAACCCAGAGATAATTTGTTGCAACCGGGAAATTGAACCAAAAAAATTATTGGACACCCAGTACAGTACAGGTCGTTCGCCTTTGACCATTTTATAAGAGGGTCCCGGACCCTCAACAAAAACAGCAGCAGGAAAAAGGACATATGGTATCCTTTTGAACAATAGATTACAGGTAAGGCATTGATTTTAGAAACCCGGAGATCATTTTTAGGAAACAAGAAATAGAAAAAAACATTGATTGGACACCCAGTACACTTCTTTCTCCTTCTGCCTTTTTATAAGAGGGTCCAGGACCCTAAACAGAAACAACAGCAGGAAAGAGGACATATGGCATCCTTTTGAACAATAGAGTACAGGTATAGCATTGATTTTAGAAACCCGGAGATAATTTGTTGCAACCGGGAAATTGAACCAAAAAAATGATTGGACACCCAGTACAGTACAGGTCGTTCGCCTTCGACCATTTTATAAGAGGGTCCCGGACCCTCAACAAAAACAACAGCAGGAAAAAGGACATATGGCATCCTTTTGAACAATCGATTACAGGTAAGGCATTGATTTTAGAAACACAGAGATAATTTTTAGGAAACAGGAAATAGAAAAAAACATTGATTGGACACCCAGTACACTTCTTTCTCCCTCTGCCTTTTTATAAGAGGGTCCAGGACCCTCAACAGAAACAACAGCAATAAGGAGGACATATGGCATCCTTTTGAACAATACATTACAGGTACAGCATTGATTTTAGAAACCCGGAGATAATTTGTAGGAAACTTTAAATAGAAAAAATCATTGATTGGACACCCAGTACACTTCTTTCTCCTTAGTCCTTTTTATAAGAGGGTCCAGGACCCTCAACCGAAACAACAGCAGGAAAGAGGACATATGGCATCCTTTTGAACAATAGATTACAGGTAAGGCATTGATTTTAGGAACCCGGATATAATTTGTTGCAACCGGGAAATTGAACCAAAAAAATTATTGGTCACCCAGTACACTTCTTTCTACTTCAGCCTTTTTATAAGAGGGTCCCAGACCCTCAACAAAAACAACAGCAGGGAGCTGAGCATAGGAGTACAAGGGAGTGAGACAATAATAATGTGAAGGGGAAGATTCAGGAGTTGGGGCATTTTGATTTGGTTATCGGGGGAAGTCCTTGCAATGACCTTGCTCTGGTGAATCCATATCGCAAAGGTCTTTTTGAAGGCACTGGTTGTCTATTTTTTGACTTTCACCATTTGGTACAAGAAGCGCGACTTAAGGCTGGTGAGAACCGACCTTTCTTCTGGCTGTTTGAAAATGTTGTGGCTATGGACAAACATGTGAAGAGGGCCATCTGCCATATTCTGCACGTAAGCCCTGTGATGATTGACGCTAAACATGTGTCACCTGCAAGCAGAGCTCGTTACTTCTTGGGAAATCTTCCTGGTATGGACAGGCCACTGGTTCCCACAGCAAATCATAAGCTGGAACTACAAGATTGTCTTGAGTATGGTAGGAAAGCAAAGTTTAGAAAAGTCTGTACTATCACCACACAACTGAACTCCTTGAAGCAAGGGAAATGCCAGCAGTTTCCTGTGCTTATGGATGACATGGAGGACGTCCTGTGGTGCACAGAGATGGAGAGGATTTTTGGTTTCCCTGTACACTACACAGATGTCCCCAACATCACCCGAAACACAAGACAGCGACTCTTGGGAAGTTCCTGGAGTGTTCCGGTCATTAGCCATCTCTATGCGCCCCTAAAGGAATACTTTACCAGTGTTTAACCCCTTCACTTCTAAGCCTAACCGCTGTGTGAAGCAGATTTTATATTTTTTTATGCTGCTGCTTACAGATCTAACCCCTATTGTAAATCATGCTTCAGTTAGTAACTCAAGTTAAATTATAATTTTTTTTTATTTTATTAGGCTCAGCAGATTCAAAACATACCATTATTGTATTCATATCACACGACATGTCAAAAGGCTGCATCGAAAATGGCAGTGTGCAAAGTCATAATCTTAGTGAACACATAACAGCATTATAACTGTAACTGTTCTAAAATAAACAAAAATACTGATACAAAAAAATAAAAATAAAAACAACAGCAGGAAAGAGGACATATGGCATCCTTTTGAACAATAGAGTACAGGTAAGGCATTGATTTTACAAACCCGGAGATAATTTTAATGAAACGCGAAATAGAAAAAAACATTGATTGGACACCCAGTACACATCTTTATCCTTAGGCCTTTTTATAAGAGGGTCCACGACCCTCAACCAAAACAGCAGGAAAGAGGACATATGGCATCCTTTTGAACAATAGATTACAGGTAAGGCTGCAGGCATTCATTTTAGAAACCCTGAGATAATTTTAATAAAACGGGAAATAGACAAAAACATTGATTGGACAGCCAGTACTCTTCTTTCTCCTTCGGCCTTTTTATAAGAGGGTCCAGGACCCTCAACCAAAACAACAGCAGGAAAGAGGACATATGGCATCCTTTTGAACAATAGATTACAGGTAAGGCATTGATTTTAGAAACCCTGAGATAATTTTAATGAAATGCGAAATAGAAAAAAACATTGATTGGACACCCAGTACACTTCTTTATCCTTAGGCCTTTTTATAAGAGGGTCCAGGACCCTCAACCGAAACAGCAGGAAAGAGGACATATGGCATCCTTTTGAACAATAGATTACAGGTAAGGCATTGATTTTAGAAACACAGAGATAATTTTTAGGAAACGTGAAATAGAAAAAAACATTGATTGGACAGGACACCCAGTACACTTCTTTCTCCTTCTGCCTTTTTATAATAGGGTCCAGGACCCTCAACAGAAACCACAGCAGGAAAGAGGACATATGGCATCCTTTTGAACAACAGAGTACAGGTACAGCATTGATTTTAGAAACCCGGAGATAATTTGTTGCAACCGGGAAATTGAACCAAAAAAATTATTGGACACCCAGTACACTTCTTTCTACTTCAGCCATTTTATAAGAGGGTCCAGGACCCTAAACAGAAACAACAGCAGGAAAGAGGACATATGGCATCATTTTGAACAATAGAGTACAGGTACGGCATTGATTTTAGAAACCCAGAGATAATTTTTTGGAAACGTGAAATTGGCCAAAAAACCATACTTGGGCACCCAGTACAGGTCGTTCTCCTTCAGCCTTTTTATAAGAGGGTCCAGCACCCTCAATAGAAACAACTGCAGGAAACACCACATATGCCATCCTTTTGCCAATCGAGTACAGGTATGGCATTGATTTTAGGAACCCGGAGATAATTGAGAGGAACCGGGAACATTTTACAAAAAATGTGCTTGGACACCCATTACAGGTCGTTCTCCTTCAGCCTTTTTATACCATGGGTCACGACCCTCAACAGGCACAACAGCATGAAACACCAAATATGCCACCCTTTTGCACAATAGAGTACAGGTATGGCATAGATGGAACCCGGAGATAATTAAGAGCAACCAAGAGACGGATAAAGATGCTTGGTCGGTCCTCCTCCTTCACATTTGGGGCACTGCGCGTGCAATTTAATGGTCCACCAGATATGAGTGGTGTGTTAAGTTGTACTATTCTTAACAGTTTAATCACTGTTATGTGCCTTATTTTTTTATTTGAGTTTTGTACCCACAGAGCAGCAGCAGAGGCCAGAAAAATTAGACATGTACAAATGACTGAAAAATTGGGTATTGTTGTAGCCACTGCTGTAGCAGCGGCCAGAAAAATTGATGTTTGTAAAACATTTAGAAAGTGCCCTAAAAGCTTGCGGCTTGAACACTAGTTGTTGGCGGATAAGTCAAGCAAGTCATCCTGCATTATAAGAAAAAATAATCCAGCATGTGTACCAGTTGTAGCCCAAGCCAGCTCATCTCATCATCAGTCCTTTTTTACTTAATTGTATCGCCCAATGTCAGTCCCCTCGGGATCCATCCCTCATTCATTTTAATAAAGGTGAGATAGTCAAGGCTTTTTTGACCTAGGCGACTTCTCTTCTCAGTGACAAAACCTCCTGTAGCACTGAAGGTCCTTTCGGACAGGACACTTGAAGCGGGGCAGGCCAGAAGTTCAATTGCAAATTGGGATAGCTCAGGCCACAGGTCAAGCCTGCACACCCAGTAGTCAAGGGGTCCATCGCTCCTCAGAGTGTCGAGATCCGCAGTTAATGCTAGGTAGTCTGCTACCTATCGTTTGAGTCTTTCTCTGAGGCTGGATCCCGAAAGGCTCTGGGGATGCATGAAAGTTAAAAAGGTACGCATGTCCTCCATCAACAAGACATCAGGAAAACGTCCTGTCCTTGCCGCCGTGGTCATGGGAAAAGGAGGAGAAGGAGGAGGAGGATTACTTTCATCTCTTCCCCTTTTACATTCCCGTTGTTCTGAGACATCACACTTATACGCTGTGTAAAGCATATTTTTTTATTTATTTTTAAAATGCTCCATCCTTTCCGACTTGCGGGAATTTGGTAACATTTCAGGCACTTTATGCTTATACCGGGGGTCAAGGAGCGTGAACACCCAGTACAGGTCGTTCTCCTTCAGCTTTTTTATACGAGGGTCCCTCAACAGGCACGACAGCATGAAATAACCCATTTGAACAAGGTTGGATGCCGAGCTAATCATGTCCCGTTCCTCCTCCTCACTGATCTCACTGAGGGTATCTTCATCCCCCCAGCCACGTTCAACACCACGGGTACCAGAGAGGTGACAACAACGAGCACCCTGTAATGCCTGTTGTGCTCTGTCTTCCTCCTCCTCAAAGCCACATTCCTCCTCTGACTCCTCTTCCTCACAATTCTCTTCCTGTGTTGCCGCAGGTCCAGCAAGCGATGCTGATAAGGCTGTTTGTGGGGGTGATGGACACCACAACTCTTCCTCTTCCTGTTCACGCTCATCTACGGCCTGATCAAGCACTCTTCGCAGGGCACGCTCCAGGAAGAAAACAAATGGTATGATGTCGCTGATGGTGCCTTTGGTGCGACTGACAAGGTTTGTCACCTCCTCAAAAGGACGCATGAGCCTACAGGCATTGCGCATGAGCGTCCAGTAATTTGGCAAAAAAATCCCCAGCTCCCCAGAGGCTGTCCTAGCACCCCGGTCATACAAATACTCATTAACAGCTTTTTCTTGTTGGAGCAGGTGGTCAAACATTAGGAGTGTTGAATTCCACTGTGTCGGGCTGTCGCAAATCAAGCGCCTCACTGGCAGGTTGTTTCGACGCTGGATATCGGACAAGTGCGCCATGGTTGTGTAGGAACGCCTGAAATGGCCACACACCTTCCTGGCCTGCTTCAGGACATCCTGTAAGCCTGGGTACTTATGTACAATTAGATTACACACATGTGCCATGCACGGCACATGTGTCAACTTGCCCAATTTCAATGCCGCCACCAAATTACTTCCATTGTCAGAAACAACCTTGCCAATCTACAGTTGGTGCGGAGTCAGCCACTGATCCACCTGTGCGTTCAGGGCGGTCAGGAGTGCTGGTGCGGTGTGACTCTCCGCTTTCAGGCAAGTCAATCCCAAGACGGCATGACACTGCCGTACCCGGGATGTGGAATAGTACCTGGGGAGCTGGGGGGTGCCATTGATGTGGAGCAAGACGCAGAAGCAGAAGAGGACTCAGCCGAGGAAGAGGTTATGGAAGAGGTTATGGAAGATAATGGAGTAGGAGGAGTAGAGGAGGTAGCAGCAGGCCTGCCTTCAAGTCGTGGCGGTGTCACCAACTCTTCTGCAGAGCCATGCATTCCATGCTTGTCAGACGTCAGCAGGTTTACCCAATGCGCAGTGTAGGTAATATACCTGCCCTGACCATGCTTTGCAGACCAGCTATCCGTGGTCATATGGACCCTTGCCCCAATGCTGTGTGCCAGACATGCCATTACTTCCGTTCGCACCACAGAGTACAGGTTTGGGATTGCCTTTTGTGAAAATAAATTTCTGCCAGGTACCTTCCACTGCAGTGTCCCAATAGATACAAATTTTTGGAAAGCATCAGACTCCACCAGCTTGTATGGTAAAAGCTGGTGGGCTAAGAGTTCAGACAAGCCAGCTGTGAGACGCCGGGCAAGGGGGTGACTTTGAGAAATTGGCTTCTTACGCTCAAACATGTCCTTGACAGACACTTGACTGTGGGCAGATGACCAGGAACTGCTACGTAAGAGAGACTGAGTGGAGGATGATTGAGAGGGGTCAAGGAGGACAGCAGTGGTTGACGTGGCTGAAGATGCTGGAGCAGGTGGAGGAGGGCGGCTTTCAGTTTGTGTGCTGCTTCTACTCATGTGTTCTTCCCATCTGCGTTTGTGATGGGAGACCATGTGCCTTCGCAAAGCAGTTGTACCTAGGTGGGTGTTGGACTTCCCACGACTCAGTTTCTTTTGGCACAGGTTGAAAATGGCATCGCTGTTGTCAGAGGCAGACACACAAAAAAAATGCCACACTGCTGAGCTCTGTGATGACGGCATTCTGGTGGTGGCAACAGCATGCGTTGATGGGCGTCGGCATGCTGTCTGGCTGACCCCGGGTGCCGATGCATGCTGTCTGACTGTGCCACTAGCTCCTTGCAATGACCTCCCCCTGCTTCCAACTCGTCTCCTCCTCTCTGTCTCCCCATCTGAACTTTCCCCCTCTTCTTCTTCTCTTCTACCAGGCACCCACGTGACATCCACCAACACATCATCATCAACCACTTCACTTGTATCTGACACATCAAGAAAGGAAGCAGCAGCGGGTACAACATCATCATCACACCGTACCTCCATGTCGGTAATGCTGCCTGACAGACATATCACTGTTATCTACATCCTCTGTCAATGATGGTTGCACATCACTCATTTCTTCCAACTGATGTGTCAATAACTCCTGTGACAGATCAAGTGAAGCGGCTGTGGTGCTAGTGTTGGTGGTGGCGACAGGCGGGCAAGTGGCACTGGTCACTTGAGATGTGCCCAAAGCACAGCTGGACATAGATGGTGCGTCAAGGTTAGAAGGACTAGGAGCGGAAGCTGTAGAAGATTGGGTGTCCTGTGTTAGCCATTCAACTAGGTCCTCCTCAGAACTTTTCGCGTCCCCCCTGGCACCCGGCGTCTGAACAATGTGCATATTTGTAGGGTCTAAAGGAATCACAGCACCACGACCACGGAACCTGCGGGGTGGCCTGCCTCTGCCTGTCATTTTTTTTTTAAAATGGACACTTACAATACTATTACACAAATTATGAGTGGTGGCACTGGGCAAGTGGGCACAGTATACGCTGTGAGACTGACAACAAAAAAAGACAGATGTTTAAAAGTCAAAAATGTTAATTTTTTAAATATTAGAAGTAAATATGATTGTTGGCACTAGTTGGCAAATGCTGGGAGAAAGGCAACTGCAATTAGATTAAACTAGCTGAGTCATGCTTCTTAGTCCAAAAATGTATTTTTAAAAAAATTTGACAATACTGTTAGAACAAATATGATTGGTGGCACTAGTTGGAAACGGCAAGTGGGCCTGGCACACATGCTGGCAGGCAGGCAACTGCTATTCAATGGCACTAGGAGACTGAAGATTCACAGTCAAAACAGTTATGATTTAAATCTTTTTCAATACTGGCACTAATTGGCTAGTTGGGCCTGGCACACAGGCTGGCAGGCAGGAGGAAAGTGCAAATCAATGGCACAAGCAAACTGATGATTCACAATCACAATCTAACAATTTTTCATTTTAAATATTAACAATACTGTGACAACAAATATGATTGGTGTAACTAGTTGGCAAGTCGGCCTGGCACACAGGCTGGCAGGCAGGAGGAAAGTGCAATTCAATGGCACTACTAGACTGCAGATTCACAGTCAAAAAAGTGATGATTTACAAATTTTTCAATACTGTTACAAGAAATATGATTGGTGGCACTAATTGGCTAGTTGGGCCTGGCACACAGGCTGGCAGGCAGGAGGAAAGTGCAATTCAATGGCACAAGCAAACTGATGATTCAAAATCACAATCTAACAATGTTTAATTTTAAATATTAAAAATACTGTGACAACAAATATGATTGGTGTAACTAGTTGGCAAGTCGGCCTGGCACACAGGCTGGCAGGCAGGAGGAAAGTGCAATTCAATGGCACGAGCAAACTGATGATTCAAAATCACAATCTAACAATTTTTAATTTAAAAAATAAAAAATACTGTGACAACAAATATGATTGGTGTAACTAGTTGGCAAGTCGGCCTGGCAAACAGGCTGGCAGGCAGGAGGAAAGTGCTATTCAATGGCACTACTAGACTGCAGATTCACAGTCAAAAAAGTGATGATTTACAATTTTTTCAATACTGTTACAAGAAATATGAATGGTGGCACTAATTGGCTAGTTGGGCCTGGCACACAGGCTGGCAGGCAGGAGGAAAGTGCAATTCAATGACACAAGCAAACTGATGATTCAAAATCACAATCTAACAATTTTTAATTTTAAATATTAAAAATACTGTTACAAGAAATATGAATGGTGGCACTAATTGGCTAGTTGGGCCTGGCACACAGGCTGGCAGGCAGGAGGAAAGTGCAATTCAATGACACAAGCAAACTGATGATTCAAAATCACAATCTAACAATTTTTAATTTTAAATATTAAAAATACTGTGGCAACAAATATGATTGGTGTAACTAGTTGGCAAGTCGGCCTGGCACACAGGCTGGCAGGCAGGAGGAAAGTGCTATTCAATGGCACTACTAGACTACAGATTCACAGTCAAAAAAGTGATGATTTACAATTTTTTCAATACTGTTACAAGAAATATGAATGGTGGCACTAATTGGCTAGTTGGGCTGGCACACAGGCTGGCAGGCAGGAGGAAAGTGCAATTCAATGGCACTAGTAGACTGCAGATTCACAGTCAAAAAAGTGATGATTTACAAATTTTTCAATACTGTTACAAGAAATATGATTGGTGGCACTAATTGGCTAGTTGGGCCTGGCACACAGGCTGGCAGGCAGGAGGAAAGTGCAATTCAATGGCACAAGCAAACTGATGATTCAAAATCACAATCTAACAATGTTTAATTTTAAATATTAAAAATACTGTGACAACAAATATGATTGGTGTAACTAGTTGGCAAGTCGGCCTGGCACACAGGCTGGCAGGCAGGAGGAAAGTGCAATTCAATGGCACGAGCAAACTGATGATTCAAAATCACAATCTAACAATTTTTAATTTAAAAAATTAAAAATACTGTGACAACAAATATGATTGGTGTAACTAGTTGGCAAGTCGGCCTGGCAAACAGGCTGGCAGGCAGGAGGAAAGTGCTATTCAATGGCACTACTAGACTGCAGATTCACAGTCAAAAAAGTGATGATTTACAATTTTTTCAATACTGTTACAAGAAATATGAATGGTGGCACTAATTGGCTAGTTGGGCCTGGCACACAGGCTGGCAGGCAGGAGGAAAGTGCAATTCAATGGCACAAGCAAACTGATGATTCAAAATCACAATCTAACAATTTTTAATTTTAAATATTAAAAATACTGTGACAACAAATATGATTGGTGTAACTAGTTGGCAAGTCGGCCTGGCACACAGGCTGGCAGGCAGGAGGAAAGTGCAATTCAATGGCACGAGCAAACTGATGATTCAAAATCACAATCTAACAATTTTTAATTTTAAATATTAAAAATACTGTGACAACAAATATGATTGGTGTAACTAGTTGGCAAGTCGGCCTGGCACACAGGCTGGCAGGCAGGAGGAAAGTGCTATTCAATGGCACTACTAGACTACAGATTCACAGTCAAAAAAGTGATGATTTACAATTTTTTCAATACTGTTACAAGAAATATGAATGGTGGCACTAATTGGCTAGTTGGGCCTGGCACACAGGCTGGCAGGCAGGAGGAAAGTGCAATTCAATGGCACTAGTAGACTGCAGATTCACAGTCAAAAAAGTGATGACTTACAATTTTTCAATACTGTTACTAGAAATATGATTGGTGGCACTAATTGGCTAGTTGGGCCTGGCACACAGGCTGGCAGGCAGGAGGAAAATGCAATTCAATGGCACGAGCAAACTGATGATTCAGAATCACAATCTAACAAATTTTAATTTTAAATATTAACAATACTGTGACAACAAATATGAATGGTGTAACTAGTTGGCAAGTCTGCCTGGCACACAGGCTGGCAGGCAGGAGGAAACTACAATTCAATGGCACTACTAGACTGCAGATTCACAATCAAAAAAGTGATGATTTACAATTTTTTCAATAATGTTAAAAGAAATATGATTGGTGGCACTGATTGGTTAGTTGGGCCTGGCACACAGGCTGGCAGGCAGGGGGAAAGTGCAATTCAATGGCACGAGCAAACTGATGATTCAGAATCACAATCTAACAAATTTTAATTTTAAATATTAACAATACTGTGACAACAAATATGATTGGTGTAACTAGTTGGCAAGTCGGCCTGGCACACAGGCTGGCAGGCAGGAGGAAAGTGCAATTTAATGGCACTAGTAGACTGCAGATTCACAGTCAAAAAAGTGATGACTTACAATTTTTTCAATACTGTTACTAGAAATATGATTGGTGGCACTAATTGGCTAGTTGGGCCTGGCACACAGGCTGGCAGGCAGGAGGAAAGTGCAATTCAATGGCACGAGCAAACTGATGATTCAGAATCACAATCTAACAAATTTTAATTTTAAATATTAACAATACTGTGACAACAAATATGATTGGTGTAACTAGTCGGCAAGTCGGCCTGGCACACAGGCTGGCAGGCAGGAGGAAACTACAAGACAATTGTGGATGCAGAGGGCATGACTGTGACTGGGCCCTGGAGGTTACCCCCTCAGGGGGGCCCAGCTGCCTTCAGCACAAACTTAGCTATAGATCTCATTGGCGGCTTTGGCACGCACATTGACTCCTGACTGCAAGTGTAGTCAGTGAGTGTGACAGTCTTTAGTAGCAACTTTTATCCTTCCCTGCACTGCTACAATACACAGATTGTCTAAACTGTATGCTGTCTGATTTAGATGATGCTGCTAAATCCTGCATACCACCGTCATAGGCAGCGTTTAGACAGCAATAAATCATCATGCTTTATCCTGAGGGGTATATTTATGAAAGTGTTAACCAAAAATACGCTGAAATTCTGCATCGTAATTGTCACAAGATTGATCCGACATAGTTATCAAGGCATCAAGATCTGCAAATGTTGAAATTTGTGACGTAACATACGATCCCGCAATCTCAATCTGATGCAGATCGATGCTTACGTCATTACAGATGTTCCAAATACACATTCAACTCTATTTGACCCTTTTCCCAATTTATCAGACATTTAACAGGTACGCTCGCAGCTATTCTGACGCAGCATACCTAGTTTTAAAACTGCCACCCTTGAGGCTGCGGATGCCATAGAAATCAATGGGAGTCTGAAAGCACCAAAAGCTTATGTTCGATGCTGCAAGAGAATGAAGCATATTACATTGATTTCTATGGTTGAAAAAAAGTTATGTTTACACCTAACACCCTAACATAAACCCAGAGTCTAAACACCCCTAATCTGCCGCCCCGACATCGCCGACACAAATAAAATGTTTTAACCCCTATCCCGCCGCACCCCGACACGGCCGCCACTAAATAAACTTATTAACCCCTAAACTTCTGGCCTCCCACATACAGTATATCAATCACATACTGTGAAAGCTTGTACACTCTCCAGCGGCATATCTTGGGAAATATTAATATCGCAGAAGCCATATGTGTGTGCACATAGGTGACTGTGGGTCCTTATGAATGTCTGTGACCCGGAGGGGGGTTATGGATTCTTGCACTGGGGCCCTGGAGTTTCTAGTTATGCCTCTGCTCAAAGAACAGGTGGGCAGATGGTGCCATTTAATGGAACTAAAAGACAAAACAAGCACAGAAAAAATTAAGTGTAAAGTGAGGATCATCAAGATTATTTCTATTATGAAAGTGTGAACCTAGTTGCAAATAGAGGAGAAATATTCACCACCCTTTCAACAACCTGTAACAAGCAGGTATAGCTGAAAATAGACACTGGTGCTAAATGCAACGTCATAAACATTTTAGTATATTGATCCCAATGCCTAAATAAACCAGTCAAATAAAGAAAATCTGATAGCTAATGACGGTCAAACAATTCAGATACTGGGTGGGCTACAGTCACTCTTTCAGGGGACAAGTTGCTATTCTACAAAGTAGATAGAAATGTTAAAAGACAGTTAAGTTTACCAGACTGACAGTATGAAGTTAAATCTCAGCCCAGAGGTACATGCTGTACAATCACAAGCTACTGATATAGCTGATTATGATGACCTATTCCTCACTGATACTATTGGTAAGCTCCCAGTTACATATCATATGCACCTGGCTGAATAGGTGCATAACACAGTGTGTGCCCCAAGAAAGGATCCAGCTGGCCATGAAAGACAAAGTGGTTCAAGAGCTAGAAAGGATGAACAAATTGGGCATTATTCCACCAGTGGAGGAGACTATTCCTTGGCTGTAATTAAGAAGGATTGTAACGCATATGCATTGATACTGTGCCCCTTAATAAGTAGAGCAAGTGATAGCTGATATAACACGGGCAAATTTCTTTAGAATTTTAGATGCAAAATGCGGATTCTGGGAAATCCCTCTGGATGAGGAATCATCAAAAATCACAACCTTCATGAACCCATTCGGAAGGTTCAGGATTTTATGAATGCCATATGGGATTTTCAACTTAAAGTTTTTCAGAGATCCATGGAGCAGCTCTCTGTGGACAGTGATGTGAAATATGCGTGGATGCATCCTGATTTGGGGCTCTTCCACTGAGGAACATGACCAATGGCTTAAATGTATACTAGACCATGTCAGAGCCATCAATCTGCAGCTTAACCCAATTAAATGTCACTACAGGGGTAGGCAATCTCCTCACAAATAAAGGTATCAAGCCTGACCCAGATAAAGCAAAGGTCATACACCAAATGCCTGCCCCAGAAGACAAACATGGACTACAATTATCTCTCAAAGTTTATACACCACTACAGTGAGATAACGGCTACCTCCATCAGTTCCCGCGCCAAGATGCTGATTGGTGTTGGACAGAAAAACATGTTGCTGCTATAGAATCACTTAAAGCACATCTGACAAATCCACCCGTCTAACTGCATCTTTTTTCTTCTTAAATCCACCTGTCTAACAGTATTTTCAGGTACACAAGCTGGTGATATTGTCTGCTGATGCTTCGCAGCACGGTCTTAGTGCAGTATGCCTTCAAGATGGCAGGCTTGTGGCATTCACGTCAAGAGCTCTTACTAAAACTGAAGCAAGCTATGCATAAATTGAGAAAGAGCTCCTAAAACTAGTTTTCGCTTGTACAAAATTCCATGATTATATCTATAGCCGCCTTGTGACCATGAAGATGGATTATCAGCCACTAATAACTATACTGTGAAAATCCTCTGCACACAGCATTAGTGTGTATCCAGTAAATGATACTCAAGCTTCAGTGCTACCACCTAAATGTTGTCTTTAAACAAGGCCATGAACTGTATGTTGCAGATGCTCTTGTACGTGCACACCTCCCCACCACAGACAATCCTGGAGGTATTGAGAATTATGACGTGCTAACTCTGGATGGGGTGTTGTCGACCAGAAGGATTGAAGAATTTAAGCAATACACACAGGCAGATGCTACCTGCACATGTATTTTGTACATCATTCTCAAGGGCTGGCCTGGCTCATCTATAGAAGTCCCACATTGTATATATACTGGATGAGCTGACTGGATGATGGATTAATTATTCGTGGTCACAGGTATGTCATCCCTCACTCCCTCCAGAAATACTACTTGACACAACTCCATTAAGGTCAACCTGGTATCCAGTCCACTAAGTGAAGGACATGTGAAAACTAATTTTGGCCCACTATTTACAGTGACATTGACAAGGAAATTTCCAGATGTGCTCTGTGCAATGCTTCAAAACAACCAGAACCCTTACAACTTCTCCAGGTACCTGTCAGGGTACCAGGAACCAGACAAAGACGTAAAATGTTAAATTAATCATAACTTTATTAAAAAATAACAAAAAATAATAAGTCCAAAAGCCAACTGGCAAGCCAGGAGTCAAAGTCAGATCAGATAGTCAGACAAGCCTGTCAGGAACCAAAGGGAGTAGTCAGACGAGCCGAGGTCAGGAACACGAAGGTCAGCAAAGTCAAGAACTAGTATAATCAAACATAAGAAAAAAAGATACCTCACAAAAGCACTCTTAGTCCAATTTTAAGTTTACTCTAATAATATAGTTTACAATGTCATATAAACTACCTACTGTGCACAGTGGTCACACAATACAAGTTAGTTAGTAGATATCAAACTTATAATGTATCTAACTAACAATAAACAGAAAAAGAATAGTTAAAAGGAAACAATGCAGAATAAACAATAATATGCAGCTCATATAAAGGGAACAGTTCATAAGCAATGATACTTATCCTCCACTGTGTTGTAAATAGCTCAGTCAGTGCAAAGTTCCCAAATGAATATGATCTCCTCCGATTTCAAGAAACAATGATATGATTGTAATCCCAGGGCTAACTTGAAAGAAATGACAGGCGATCCTGGAGGGAGCTAATGTACCAAGCATCCACAGCCAAAGACCGGGCAACCCCAGTACACACTAGCCGTGGCTCGGATAAGACTTTGCTGGCCCGGCAGCGTTACCCTCTACGCCTCCATGTGCGATTCCAAGTGCTTCCTGTTAGTACCGGAAACTGAGGAGTAAGATAGCTCCAAATTGTGCTGCATACAGCGTTGCTCCCAAACAGCAGGCTCAGTACCAGGCTGAGCTAATGCAATTGCTGACGTACGTTTCACCAGATAAACGGCTTCTTCCGGGCATGTGTATAATAAGTTCAGTTTCCTACTTCATATTTAAAGCGGAACCTTGTGCAGATGCCCCCGGAAATTAGGCCAGTGAATATAAGTTCCTATGCATAACAAATATACTTCAAATTCTCTATTCATCATGTAAATAAATCTTACATTTTTCTGTTATAACTGCTCTTATTAATTAAGTTACATTCAATATCACTTAATATATTTACCAAGAGGTTTGGTCCACAAATGAGATCCATATATAATTCTTCCTAGCAACCTTTGGCAACTCACGGATCATTTAAAGTGACAGTGTTCAAATATTGAAATATTTCATTTATGGTTATTAACTGTTTTTATTTCTCTATTAGTCAGCACACTTATTTACTTCTATTTACACAGTTGTCCAATAGCCCACCCCACATAATAAATGTAATTTGTTATTCCCCAATATATCCTATATTATTTAAGGTTTTAACAAACAATTATCCTTTACAGAAAATGGCCCAGATTATTTTCCTCATTCACACCATATGGGGCTAGGGTACCTAAATTAAAGATCCACCTACTTTCACGTCTTAGTAGGATATTATCTACATCACCTCCTCGTGTACCCAGGCTAATTTTGTCAATTCCAATTAGCCTGAAGGTACTAGGTGATGAATTATGAAATTCAGTAAAGTGTCTTGCTACACTTGATGTATTTACATCATGTTCGATGTCCCTAAGGTGTTCCAATGTGCGATCACGTAGGGCCCTTGTCGTCTTCCCGACGTAATAAAGGGGGCAACTGCATTTAGCTAAATAAACTAAGCCTTCAGTCCTACATGTGATCTTGGAACGTATCTTATAAACAATTCCTTTATTATCAGAGAAAAAATCTTGCTCTTTCTATGTGATTGCATGCTTTACACTGTTTACACGGATAACAGCCCGGCTCACGGCCAACTCCATCCAACCAACTGCCACCCATATGTGGTCGAATGAAGTGGCTGTGAACCAGGCTGTCCCGTAAATTTGGTGCCCTTCTTGCTGTAAAAAGGGGTTGTGGGGTGAGAGCTTCACACAATTTCGTGTCAGAAAGGAGGATATGCCAATATCTTTGCATTATCTTGCGTATGTCCTCCCAGCTCTCATTAAAAGTTGAAATAAATCTAATCTTTCCTAGATGTACTAAAAATGCTATCTTCTTGTGAGCGATTTTTTTGGCGTTGATATGCCACACTAATTAGCTTTTTAGGATATCCTCTTTGACTGAACCGTTTAGTCAGTTCTCTAGATTCTGCTAAGAAATCTGCTTCCGTGGTACAGTTCCTACCACGGAATTCCAACTGAGATTCAGTTCCCCTCCACAGGAGGAACACGTCATCTATGTAGCGTTCCTCCTGTGTACTCTAGCATTCCCCATGCAAAAGGGTTGCAGGCTACAAGATACTATCTTCAGCAAAGAGGCAGTAACTTTCAGAGTCATACAGACTTTATTTGTGAATTATTTGAATTCGCCTTAACAAATAATTTATTTGTGTTTGATGATAGATACTTCCTGCAACTAAGAGGCACGGCTATGGGGGCCAAATTTGCGCCCTCATATGCGTGCCTCTACTTAGGATTTTGGGAAAATCTTTATGTGCTTGACTCCCCCACAGTGAGTGACCACGTCACTATGTGGCTTCGCTACATAGATGACGTGTTCCTCCTGTGGAGGGGAACTGAATCTCAGTTGGAATTATTTGTTGATTCCCTCAACAATGAAATATTTAATCTTAAATTTACACTAATTAAAGATCCAGGAACAATTAATTTTTTGGATGTCACGGTCATGGTAAGGAACGGCACGTTAGTCACTAAGGTGTTTCGTAAAGCTACTTCTACAAACAGTATTCTAAGGGCAGACAGTTTCCATCCAAAATATCAGATAAAAGGTATTCCTATTTCACAATTCTATCGTGCTCGTAGGAACTGTACCACGGAAGCAGATTTCTTAGCAGAATCTAGAGAACTGACTAAACGGTTCAGTCAAAGAGGATATCCTAAAAAGCTAATTAGTGTGGCATATCAACGCCAAAAAAATCGCTCACAAGAAGATAGCATTTTTAGTACATCTAGAACTAAAGCTAGAGGTAGGGATCCCCAACAGGGAAAGATTAGATTTATTTCAACTTTTAATGAGAGCTGGGAGGACATACGCAAGATAATTCAAAGATATTGGCATATCCTCCTTTCTGACACGAAATTGTGTGAAGCTCTCACCCCACAACCCCTTTTTACAGCAAGAAGGGCACCAAATTTACGGGACAGCCTGGTTCACAGCCACTTCATTCGACCACATATGGGTGGCAGTTGGTTAGATGGAGTTGGCCGTGAGCCGGGCTGTTATCCGTGTAAACAGTGTAAAGCATGCAATCACATAGAAAGAGCAAGATTTTTCTATGATAATAAAGGAATTGTTTATAAGATACGTTCCAAGATCACATGTAGGACTGAAGGCTTAGTTTATTTAGCTAAATGCAGTTGCCCCCTTTATTACGTCGGGAAGACGACAAGGGCCCTACGTGATCGCACATTGGAACACCTTAGGGACATCGAACATGATGTAAATACATCAAGTGTAGCAAGACACTTTACTGAATTTCATAATTCATCACCTAGTACCTTCAGGCTAATTGGAATTGACAAAGTTAGCCTGGGTACACGAGGAGGTGATGTAGATAATATCCTACTAAGACGTGAAAGTAGGTGGATCTTTAATTTAGGTACCCTAGCCCCATATGGTGTGAATGAGGAAAATAATCTGGGCCATTTTCTGTAAAGGATAATTGTTTGTTAAAACCTTAAATAATATAGGATATATTGGGGAATAACAAATTACATTTATTATGTGGGGTGGGCTATTGGACAACTGTGTAAATAGAAGTAAATAAGTGTGCTGACTAATAGAGAAATAAAAACAGTTAATAACCATAAAGGAAATATTTCAATATTTGAACACTGTCACTTTAAATGATCCGCGAGTTGCCAAAGGTTGCTAGGAAGAATTATATATGGATCTCATTTGTGGACCAAACCTCTTGGTAAATATATTAAGTGATATTGAATGTAACTTAATTAATAAGAGCAGTTATAACAGAAAAATGTAAGATTTATTTACATGATGAATAGAGAATTTGAAGTATATTTGTTATGCATAGGAACTTATATTCACTGGCCTAATTTCCGGGGGCATCTGCACAAGGTTCCGCTTTAAATATGAAGTAGGAAACTGAACTTATTATACACATGCCCGGAAGAAGCCGTTTATCTGGTGAAACGTACGTCAGCAATTGCATTAGCTCAGCCTGGTACTGAGCCTGCTGTTTGGGAGCAACGCTGTATGCAGCACAATTTGGAGCTATCTTACTTCTCAGTTTCCGGTACTAACAGGAAGCACTTGGAATCGCACATGGAGGCATAGAGGGTAACGCTGCCGAGCCAACAAAGTCTTATCCGAGCCACGGCTAGTGTGTACTGGGGTTGCCCGGTCTTCGGCTGTGGATGCTTGGTACATTAGCTCCCTCCAGGATCGCCTGTCATTTCTTTCAAGTTAGCCCTGGGATTACAATCATATCATTGTTTCTTGAAATCGGAGGAGATCATATTCATTTGGGAACTTTGCACTGACTGAGCTATTTACAACACAGTAGAGGATAAGTATCATTGCTTATGAACTGTTCCCTTTATATGAGCTGCATATTATTGTTTATTCTGCATTGTTTCCTTTTAACTATTCTTTTTCTGTTTATTGTTAGTTAGATACATTATAAGTTTGATATCTTCTAACTAACTTGTATTGTGTGACCACTGTGCACAGTAGGTAGTTTATATGACATTGTAAACTATATTATTAGAGTAAACTTAAAATTGGACTAAGAGTGCTTTTGTGAGGTATCTTTTTTTCTTATGTTTGATTATATTGATTACTTTATACCTCAGCACCGATATCACTTTATATCTATTGTCCTAAGATATTATTAAACCTGAGCAAAGCGAACATTTGAGCAAAGTCAGGAACTAGCCAGGGATCAGAAGAGACATCAAACTAGCCAGGTTAAACAAAGAGTCAGGAACACAGGAACTCACAGAGAGGTCAAAGACAATGCAAGGGCAATGGCAAACTGGACTGAAGCAGTAAAATAAGGACTGATGAAATCATAATTCTTGGACTGCAACCTGTCTTTCTCTGATGATGTTCACCAGTTTAGCCATAAGAGGGAAACTGAGAGTAGTGAGCAGTGTTACACACTCTGCTACAGGCAAGGGGAAAAGACAGGCGAGTCTAAAAATGACATCCAAGATAAAAAGCAGCACTGCAGCTGATATATTTGAGTGGACAGGCAAGAATTGCTTGGTCTTGCTAGATTTGTACTCTGGTTGATGGGATTTTGACGCTCTCCTGATCCTTTCCAGTACCACTGTAATCAGGACGTTAAAGCAGCCTCTCTCTGTACATGGGGTTCACCACCAATTGAAGACTGACAATGCAAAATCATTTTCAAGTAGGAAATTTATGAACTTTGCTTACCAGTGGGATATCCAGCATGTCACCAGCATTCCCTATTACCCTAGATCCAATGGTCTGGCAGAACATGGTGTCAGGTCATCCAAGTATCTCCTAGAGAAATGCACACATAATGGTTCTGACATTTATGCGGTTCTACTCGACCTGCGCAACACACCCAGTTATGGTATGCCTTCTCCGGAACAGTGTTTACTGTCAAGACGCACCAGGACTCTGATCCCTGTGGTCTCATCTCAGCTCCTGAGATATATACATACATAGATATAATATACATATTAATGTTTATAAATTAAGACTTTTTAATACGTTTAGTGAAAATATGATATGCAGATTTTGAATCCCAATTTTTTTTGCAATATGATTATATCAAAACAAAGTAAAAAAATATATATTTTTTTAAGCATTACTCTTTCTAAGTGATGGTTTTGAGATCTTCCAGTGTGAAGTTATTTTTAAAGTTTGTCCTATGACCCTGTTCCAGTAACAAGAATACCACATGGACAAACACGATACACACACACATGCTCAAGTACGCACAAACACACATATATAACTATATGTACACACATTCCACAGATATGCACACACATGACTAAATAACTGAGATATTTTGTGCAGCTACTTAGGGTTGAAGCAACTCATATTTCTAATGACATTTACAGATGCTGACTAATAAAACAAAAAGATAGACCAGCAAATAACTAGATGTCACAAATACAATTAGATACTCACCGGTTGGTCTTGGTGGGTTACAAAGTTCTGTTCTGCAGCAGGTGTACATAATTTGCAGTTGCATAAAGGGTGATGAAAAACTATAAATTCGACCACATTTATCAGCGACCCCACAGTATTGGTGAAAACTCGAATACAAAGTTACTATAAAATAGCAAAAATCAAAATACAACGTTAAAAGCTTTAGAATTTTAAATGTGTAAAAATAACATCTTTTAGCAAAGAAAAAATATCTGATGTAAATGTTAGTGAATACAGGAAAATAAGTTCCTTTGTTTCATTTTTGAGAAATACAATACAAAAACTAGCTAACCTAGAGCAGCCATCTAGTATAAAGTTATCATAAAAGCCTATAGGGTACAAAGAAGAAAAATGCTGTATCATTTCCACCTAGAAAGCAACGATGCCCCACACTGTTAGTGCTCAGCTGCTCTTATATCTGCCCTTCACTTGTAATCTAGGCAATTGTATATTGATTCAAAATGCAAGATGTTGTCAGTGATACTGACAAGATAAGTGTGGTGTGACATATGAAGCTTTGCATTTAGAAATACTGGCAAATTGTAAAGAAATATTAAACTCAAAATATAATTATTGTGTCTGCTTGTCTTGCAATTTACTTCAGCAAAATGCAATACATTTCAAACATTTTGGGTTAGATTACAAGTAAAGCGCTAATTTATCGTGCACCCATAAACAAATTTGACTGTTCACTGGCGCACAATAAATAACCAGCCATTACAAGTAGCTGGTAGAGAAAGATGTGATAAATCATATCTAAGTAGCGCAAATCCTTGAAATAATATAAAAAATATACTATATATATATATATATATATATATATATATATATATATATATATATATATATATATATATATAAAAACAACAAACGTATAATAAAAGAAGTGCACTGAAATAATGAATATTATGCAACTATAAAAACTATATAAATATTCAAGTCCAATATGTGCAAAGAATGCACTAGAATCCGGCTGCTCCTCTAAGACAGGTGAATCCACAGACCTTGATTGTATGCACAGAATCTAAAAGACAGAGGAGAGGAGCGCAGACTCAAATGCAGGGTATAAAACGTTTTAATAAAAGTCACACAGACAAATGGCAACTCACAAGAAGTAAAGGTTAAAACAGCATATTGTGTATCATATACACAAGAAAACGTATCCCCTCGGCGTGTATATCACCAGGACGGCTACAGGAAAACAGATGTGCTGCTGTGTTCTCCCCTAGACTCCAGATCCAGGCTGGTAGTGAGTCAATTTAGCAGTCCGTTTTCAAGGTATAGAAAGTGTACACTGAAAGGGTGACAAGCTAGCACTTACATAAATCATGGAAACAAGGCAAACAGTTTGATTCATTCAAACAGATCCTCGGCACTCATACCACACAGTTCCTAGGTGCAGACCTGGAACTAGGGCGGCCTCACAGGATCGATAGGCTAAAAAAGTGGGCGGGGCTCTACGCGTTTCGTCCCAGCAACGTAGGGACTTTCTCAAGAGTGATAGAATCGGATAATGCAATGATCTTTAAAGGAGGTGTGTATATGCCACCAATAGGTGAACGGTAACCAGTGACTCACAGTGACATCAGATAAAAACATCATCCGAGTATCGTGGCAAAAATAAGTTATTAAAATGATCTTGTATAGTACAATATTGCAGATACAGGGGCAAATACAAAAAGCACATGCAATACATAAATATCAAACAAAAGTGTTTCGATAATAAACAAATATTAGTAATGATTAAAAAAAATATGCTTTTTGTTATAAAAAGACCAATATTATAAGACATTACATACATAATAATAATATACATTTTCCTAAAAATATTAAAAAAAGAACATTCTTAAAAAGCAGGCTGACAATGAATGTGACTCCTAAGGATAAGCTAAATAAATAAGACACACTACATAACAGAGAATTCCATGGACTAAAAAATACACACAAAATACATGCAATAATTATCTTAAAAACCTCATACATGTAATTAATAAAAAAGGGGATTTCCTATTGAATAATTTATATATGGGGTAAAAGATAAAAATTCATGATTACCAACAAAATTTAAAACAAGGATTAATGCTAATTAATCATTGCATTAATCATTGTTTTAAATTTTGTTGGTAATCATGAATTTTTATCTTTTAATAACTTATTTTTCCCACGATACTCGGATGATGTATTTATCTGATGTCACTGTGAGTCACTGGTTACCGTTCACCTATTGGTGGCATATGTGGGAGTGTCAATACACACCTCCTTTAAAGATCATCGCATTATCCGATTCTATCACTCTTGAGAAAGTCCCTACGTTGCTGAGACGAAACGCGTAGAGCCCGCCCACTTTTTTAGCCTATCGATCCTGTGAGGCCGCCCTAGTTCCGGGTCTGCAGCTAGGAACTGTGTGGTATGAGTGTTGAGGATCTGTTTGAATGAATCAAACTGTTTGCCTTGTTTCCACGATTTATGTAAGTGCTAGCTTGTCACCCTTTCAGTGTACACTTTCTATACCTTGAAAATGGACTGCTAAATTGACTCACTACCAGTCTGGATCTGGAGTCTAGGGGAGAACACAGCAGCACATCTGTTTTTCCTGTAGCCGCCCTGGTGATATACACGCCGAGGGGATAAGTTTTATTGTGTATATGATACACAATATGCTGTTTTAACCTTTACTTCTTGTGAGTTGCCATTTGTCTGTGTGACTTTTATTAAAACGTTTTATACCCTGCATTTGAGTCTGCGCTCCTCTCCTCTGTCTTTTAGATTAAGTAGCTGGTAGAGTTCGTTAACCAGAGATCAGATCTCTGGTTATGTCAGGATAATGGCATACTTATTCTCTGCACTGTCCCTTTAAAGCATCCTGCTCCCATTAACATCAGCCTATTTAAGGCCCCTCCCAGCATTTTCACATTGCTTAGTATTGAAGTTTGTCTTAAACCTTAACCTGAGCCTGCTCTCTGTGAGATTTATCATACTACTTCTGTTTGTTGGATTCCTCTACTCCACCTAACTGGATTTCTGTTGTCATCCTCTCCTTCCTGCCTGCTTCTCCCTCAGAAGATTCAGCTATTTCAAAAGCCTCATTCCTACCTTTACCTCTAACTCAGTTTCCCCTGCAGCTCACCGGCCTTGGGATTCACCTTTCACAGAGCTCCGCTTCCTCATGCTGTGACGTCATCAGCCAGCTGCTACTGAGCTTCCCTGCTCCCTCTGGCAAGTCGCCATTACAACCCGGTGTTTGCAACTATCATTATAACAGTTCTGTTAGCAGTAAGCCAGTCTCTGAATTTTTACTTTGCTGCTATACTCTAAGATTAGTATCTCAGTTGCTGCTGTTATTTTCTGTGACTTTTAGTTCATTCCCTCATATCATGCTGTTTTACCGTAACTCTGTTCACAATAGCAATTGCTTATTTTTTCTATGATCATAGTACCATTTTTTCCTTGCTTATTTATTTTTTACCTTTATTAATGTTAAAATCTCAGGTTTATCTGAGCATACCCCTGCTGCATTTACTTTCTCACAGTGACTACCCAGACACATGTGGCAGCCATAGGGAATATGCTCAATTACTGCCTGTATACTAAAACTTTGCAATAAGGAATAAGGTTTTACATAGCTGCCTAATTCCTAAATTTTGTTTTACCTTTTCACTCTGTTGCAAACAACCATACAATTTTTATTGTTTTTTCATTCCAGCAGTTGTGGTCCAAATAACTAAGCTGCACACATTTTTTCTTTCTTAGTTGTGCCTGACATAATACTAAGCCCAAACTATGGACCCAGCTGGAATGAACGCACATGTGCAAAATATCACACAGAGGGTTGATTTATTAACTGAAGCTGTTAATACTTTGAAAACAGAAAATGATACTTTAAAAGCTTATATCAGGGATGTGGTTGATATGAGGGTACCTATATTAGAACCACAGGTTAGTACACCAGAAAAATTTAGTGGTGAGAGATCTGAGTATAGAGATTTCAAGAATGCTTGTTTGCTTATGTTCTCCCTTAAACCTCATACCTATCCCACTGATAGAGCAAGGGTACTCACAGTTATATCCTATTTGAGAGGTGAGCCCCGCACATGGGCCAACACTTACTTTGAGAATAACGATGATATACTTAATTCGTTGGAAAGTTTTTTTTCTGCTATGGGTCAGCTATATGAGGATCCATATAAACAGCTTACTGCTGAAACTGCAATGCGAGGCTTGAAACAAAAGAAAAGAGTAGTTGAGGATTACATTGCCGAATTTAAAAAATGGGCGAAAGACACTCAATGGAATGACCTTTCACTGAGAAATCAGTTTAGATTAGGCCTTTCAGAAGGAATTAAGGATGAGTTGTCTAGATCTGAACTACCACATACTCTTGAGGCTTTAATGTCACTTAGCATAACTATAGACAGAAGACTGAGAGAGAGACAGCAGGAGAGATCATTTCATGAATATCCTGCAAAGAAACAAAATACACCCAGCCCCAGCAAATCAACTGCTGAACCTATGGATATAGGTTTTATAAAGGGACCATTAACCCCTGAGGAGAAGATCCGACGAAGGGCTAATAACCTCTGCTTATACTGTGCTTCAGACAAACACACTGTCAGGGACTGTCCTTCCCTCCTGAAACAAAACAAGGGTAAGATGTATAAAGAACCTTTTTGTTGTACCACTCAGGATCATGCTCTCCCTTACCTAAATTTATCTCTTCTTTTACAGTGGGAGTCACATCGAATCAACGCTCCCGCGATTATTGACTCAGGAGCTACAGCCTCCTACATAGATACTGTATTCACTAAATTCAATAAAATTCCACTTGTGCAAAAAAGGTCTCCTGTGTTATTACGTGGAATAGATGGTAATCCAATCACATCAGGTCCAGTTAAATATCAAACAATACCCTTACTTGTTGTTACCCCAGACCACCATAGGGAGTATATGTCATTTGATATAATATCATCCCCTATTTCACCCATAGTTCTCGGTATAAACTGGCTCCGAATTCATAATCCTGAAGTAAATTGGTCTACCTCAACAGTCACATTTAATTCTACATTCTGCTCTACTACTTGTTTCCCAGCTACTATTTTGCAAACCACTGAATCCAATGAGACAATTCAAATTCCTGAGGTTTATAAGGATTATGCAGATGTATTCAGCAAAACCCAGTGCGACAATCTTCCTCCTCACAGGAAGTATGATTGTCCTATTGAGATCATACCTGGCTCTGAGATCCCCACGGGTCATATTTACCCACTCTCAAACCCTGAGTTAACACACCTTAAATCTTACTTAGATGAAAATCTAAGGAAAGGTTTCATCCGTCCCTCCAACTCTCCAGCTAGTGCTGGGATTTTTTTTGTTAAAAATAAGGATGGCTCATTGAGGCCAATCGTAGACTACAGACAACTAAATAAAATGACAGTAAAAAACAGATATCCTTTACCCCTCATCCCGGAGTTAATTGAAAGGTTGGAGGGAGCAAAATTTTTCACAAAATTGGACTTAAGAGGAGCCTATAATCTCATCCGAATTAGATCTGGAGATGAGTGGCTCACGGCGTTTCGAACAAGATACGGATTGTTCGAATACGTTGTGATGCCTTTTGGGCTCTGCAACGCGCCCGCAACTTTCCAGCACTTAATTAATGACATTTTTAGGGACATATTAGATGTCTTTATTGTCATCTATCTGGATGATATTTTAATTTATTCCAAGACCTATCAGGAACACATTTCCCATGTTAGACAAGTTTTATCAAGGCTCAGAGGTAACCACTTGTATGCTAAGGCTGAGAAATGCCTGTTCAATTCACAGACCATATCCTCTCTGGGATATGAAATTTCTCCTTCAGGTATCCATATTGAACAAAAAAAGGTTGATGCAGTTTTAAATTGGCCCATACCAACAACTAAACGTCAAGTTCAGTCCTTCATGGGTTTTGCGAATTTCTACCGCAAATTTATTAAAAATTTCTCCAAACTTGCTCTTCCTTTAACTGTTCTAACAAAAAATAATTCACATTTCAGGTGGACTAAAGAAGCACAATCCGCTTTTGATTTGTTCAAACAAAAGTTCACTTCAGCACCAATACTCCGTTTTCCTGACCCTAATCTACAATTTGTTCTTGAGGTGGACGCCTCAAATTCTGCTATTGGCGCTGTTCTCTCCCAAAGAGAAAACTTGTCAAAACCGTTACATCCTGTGGCTTTTTACTCCAAGACTTTGAATAGTGCGGAACAAAACTATCCTATTGGTGACAAAGAACTCTTAGCCATAAAACTCTCCCTGGAACACTGGCGACACCTCCTTGAAGGTACTTCCATTCCTACACTCATCTATACAGATCATAGGAACCTGCAGTACTTGAAGGCCACTAGAACCTTGTCAGCAAGACAGGTTCGCTGGAATCTCTTTTTCTCTCGTTTTAATTTCCTCATCACATACCATCCTGCTGGAAAGAACCAAAAAGCTGACGCACTATCCCGGTTACCCACAAGTCTTCCACATCAAACGACCGACCAATCCATCATACCAAAAGAAAACTTCATTTCTTTTACTCTCGAAGTCTCATCTAACCTTAAAAAGGAACAGTTGGCCGACTCTACAAAGCCATCACACCTTCTTCAACTTAATACTCAAGGACTTTATTCTCATGATTCAAAGATATATGTTCCACCTTCCCTCAGACTCATTCTCCTTCAATCTGTACATGATTCACCTCTAGCTGGTCATCCAGGTATCCATAAAACTCTCGATCTAGTAAAAAGAGATTACTGGTGGCCTCATATGGCAACTCAAGTTAAGGACTATGTAAACTCTTGTCTTAATTGTACCATTTCAAAAAGGGATAAACACTCTCCCTATGGGTTGCTTTTGCCTTTGCCTACTCCAAAGAATCCATGGTCTGAGATTGCTTTAGACTTTATTGTAGATTTGCCAGTCTCTTCAAAGAATACCACCATCCTTGTCGTTGTAGATCTCTTCACGAAGATGTGCCATTTCATCCCCTTCTCCAAACTTCCTACCGCTTTGGAGACAGTTCATTTGCTTCTCAAACATATTGTTAAGTATCATGGACTTCCCACTTCAATCCTCAGTGATCGTGGCAGTCAATTTTCTAGCAGACTATGGTACCATTTCTGTAAAACTTTATCTGTTGAGAGAAAGTTAACTACTGCTTACCACCCGCAATGTAATGGTCAAACTGAACGTTGTAACCAGTGGTTGGAACAATTTTTAAGACTCTTCTGTTCCTCTCAACAACATCTTTGGAGTGACTTCCTGCATTACGCTGAATTTTGTTACAACAACACTATTCATTCCACTACTGGTCAAACTCCCTTCTTCGCAAACTACGGTTTTCACCCCAAGTTTCACATCCTACCATCTTCTACCGTTCCAGTATCTAGTATATCAGATTTGTCTGATTCCATCTCTTCCAACTTTAAAACCATCGAGTCCAACATCATAGCAGCAAAACAACTCCAGAAACAGTATTATGATCGCCGCAGAACTCCGCCTCCTGTCTACACAAAAGGTGATCTCGTCTGGCTATCCACCAAACACCTAAGTTTGAAAACCCCTTCGAAAAAACTTTCTCCGTTGTTCATTGGTCCATACCCTGTTGAACTCGTCATTAATGCCAATGCTGTCCGGCTTAAATTACCCGATAATTTAAGGGTTCATCCCACATTCCATGTATCCCTTCTCAAACCCTATAAGGATCTCAGGGATTTCTCTTTACAAACGTCTCTTCCACCTATTTCTCTCGACCCTGAAATGGAGTATGAAGTTCACTCAATCCTGGATTCCCGTTTCCGCAGGGGACGTATTGAATATCTTGTTCGTTGGAAGGGTTTCTCTACAGATGATGATTCCTGGGAACCAGCTACCAACATATCCGCTCCTCGTTTGATATCTCATTTCCACCAGAGACATCCGGATCGTCCTGGGCCTTGAGCCTCTGGAGTGGCTCCTTGGAGGGGGGATTCTGTCAGGATAATGGCATACTTATTCTCTGCACTGTCCCTTTAAAGCATCCTGCTCCCATTAACATCAGCCTATTTAAGGCCCCTCCCAGCATTTTCACATTGCTTAGTATTGAAGTTTGTCTTAAACCTTAACCTGAGCCTGCTCTCTGTGAGATTTATCATACTACTTCTGTTTGTTGGATTCCTCTACTCCACCTAACTGGATTTCTGTTGTCATCCTCTCCTTCCTGCCTGCTTCTCCCTCAGAAGATTCAGCTATTTCAAAAGCCTCATTCCTACCTTTACCTCTAACTCAGTTTCCCCTGCAGCTCACCGGCCTTGGGATTCACCTTTCACAGAGCTCCGCTTCCTCATGCTGTGACGTCATCAGCCAGCTGCTACTGAGCTTCCCTGCTCCCTCTGGCAAGTCGCCATTACAACCCGGTGTTTGCAACTATCATTATAACAGTTCTGTTAGCGGTAAGCCAGTCTCTGAATTTTTACTTTGCTGCTATACTCTAAGATTAGTATCTCAGTTGCTGCTGTTATTTTCTGTGACTTTTAGTTCATTCCCTCATATCATGCTGTTTTACCGTAACTCTGTTCACAATAGCAATTGCTTATTTTTTCTATGATCATAGTACCATTTTTTCCTTGCTTATTTATTTTTTACCTTTATTAATGTTAAAATCTCAGGTTTATCTGAGCATACCCCTGCTGCATTTACTTTCTCACAGTGACTACCCAGACACATGTGGCAGCCATAGGGAATATGCTCAATTACTGCCTGTATACTAAAACTTTGCAATAAGGAATAAGGTTTTACATAGCTGTCTAATTCCTAAATTTTGTTTTACCTTTTCACTCTGTTGCAAACAACCATACAATTTTTATTGTTTTTTCATTCCAGCAGTTGTGGTCCAAATAACTAAGCTGCACACATTTTTTCTTTCTTAGTTGTGCCTGACAGGTTAAATAAAAAAATGTCCTGTAATTGCCCCCAAAATTAAGTGTAAGGTTCTTTATAAAACATAAAAAATGTAGCATCTTTATTTTTTGTATAAATAACTGCACAAAGCCGTTATAAGGGGTTAAAGTGTGCGGATGTGGGGCGTTAGGAAAAAAACGCACTGAAAAGTGCCTTTACAGTGCGGTCTATGGAGACTGTGTTATTCCTTTAAATACATATGTATATGCTTATACTGTATAAATATATATTTATCAGTTAATATATATATATATATATATATATATATATATATATATATATATATATATATATATATATATATACATACACTCATATAAACAAATAAATATATATATATACATATATTTAACCTTTTGCTGCCCATCGCTGTGTAACTTAACCCCTTCGCTGCGCTAGGTTCTCTGCCTGGTATTACTAGTGTAAAGCAAATATTGACCTCACATAAGCGCAATTTTGTGCTCCACTCGTAATCTAGCCTGTTGTGCTTGATTACAAGTAGAGCACAAAATATTAGTGATATTGGCATCTACTTATCAAGCCGTCAACCCCAAATACGCTGGAATTCAGCAGCATATTTGTGGCAAGCCTGATTTGCTTTAGTTATCAAACCCTACAGACTTGCAAAAGTAGAATTTAGTGACGTAACATACGATCCGCCGGACTCAGTCCGACACAAATCGATGCTTACGTCACTCCAGATGTTCCGAATGCAAGTTTGGCACAATCTGACTACTTTTGCTAGTTATCAAATAACTAGCAGGTACGCTCGGCATTATTCCGGCCCAGCGTACCTGGTTTTCAATCTGCCGCCCTGGAGGCGGCGGATGCCATAGGAATCAATGGGAATCTGAAAGCAGCGAAAGCTCATTTTCGCTGCTGCCCAATATCGCATTGATTCCTATGGTAATGTCTACACCTAACACCCTAACATGTACCCCGAGTCTAAACACCCCTAATCTGCCCCCCCTACACCGCCGCCACCTACATTATACTTATTAACCCCTAAACCGCCACTCCCAGAGCCCACCACCACTCTAATAAACTTATTAACCCCTAAACCGCTGCTCATGGCCCCCGCCGCAACTAAATAAAGTGTTTAACCCCTAAACCGCCGCTCCCGGAGCCCACTGCCACCTACATTATATTAACCCCTAATCTGCCCCCACCTACACCGCCACCACTATATTAAATGTATTAACCCCTAAACCTAAATCTAACCCTAACCCTAACACCACCTAACTTAAATATAATTTAAATAAATCTAAATAAATTATTCCTATTTAAAACTAAATACTTACCTGTAAAATAAAACCTAAGCTAGCTACAATATAACTAATAGTTACATTGTAGCTATCTTAGGATTTATTTTTATTTTACAGGCAAGTATGTATTTATTTTAACTAGCTACAATAGTTATTAAATAGTTATTAACTATTTAATAACTACCTAGTTAAAATAAATACAAAAGTACCTGTAAAATAAAAAATAACCTAAGTTACAATTACACCTAACACTACACTATAAATTAATTACCTACATTAACTACAATTAACTACAATTAACTACAATTAAATACAATTAAATAAAATTATCTAAAGTACAAAAAAAACACTAAATTACAGAAAATAATAAAATAATTACAAGATTTTTAAACTAATTACACCTAATCTAATCCCCCTAACAAAATAAAAAAGCCCCCCAAAATAAAAAAGCACTACCCTACACTAAATTACAAATAGCCCTTAAAAAGGACTTTTTGTAGGGCATTGCCCCAAAGTAATCAGCTCTTTTACCTGAAAAAAAAGTACAATACCCCCCCCAACATTAAAACCCACCACCCACACAAACAACCCCACTCTAAAACCCAGCCAATCCCCCCTTAAAAAAACCTAACACTAACCCCTTGAAGATCACCTTACCTTGAGAAGTCTTCACCCAACCGGGCCGAAGTCCTCAACGAAGCCGGGCGAACTGGTCCTCCAGACGGGCAGAAATCTTCATCCAAGCCGGGCAGAAGAGGTCCTCCAGATGGGCAGAAGTCTTCATCCAAACTGCATCTTCTATCTTCATCCATCCGGCGCAGAGCGGCTCCATCTTCAAGACATCCGACGCGGAGCATCCTTCCTAGCCGACGACTACCAGATGAATGAAGGTTCCTTTAAGTGAATTAAGGTATGAAGAATCGGAATTAAGGTAGGAAAAATCCTATTGGTTGATGCAATCAGCCAATAGGATTGAAGTTCAATCTTATTGGCTGATCCAATCAGCCAATAGGATTGAGCTTGCATTCTTTTGGCTGATTGGAACAGCCAATAGAATGCGAGCTCAATCCTATTGACTGATTGGATCAGCCAATAGGATTGAACTTCAATAGAATTCTATCAGCCAATTGGAATTGAAGGGACGCCATCTTGGATGACATCACTCGGGTAGTCGTCGGCCAGGAAGGATGCTCCGCGTCAGATGTCTTGAAGATGGAGCCGCTCCGTGCCATATGGATGAAGATAGAAGATGCCGTCTGGATGAAGACTTCTGCCCGTCTGGAGGACC
This sequence comes from Bombina bombina, assembly GCF_027579735.1. Lineage (NCBI taxonomy): Eukaryota > Metazoa > Chordata > Amphibia > Anura > Bombinatoridae > Bombina > Bombina bombina. Next base: position 231,573,308 of record NC_069506.1, on the reverse strand, counting down.
TCTTCTGCCCGGCTTGGATGAAAACTTCTGCCCGTTTGGAGGACCACTTCACCTGGCTTCGTTGAGGACTTCCGCCCGGTTGGGTGAAGACTTCTCAAGGTAGGGTGATCTTTAAGGGGTTAGTGTTAGTTTTTTTTAAGGGGGGATTGGGTGGGTTTTAGAGTAGGGTTGGTTGTGTGGGTGGTGGGTTTTAATGTTGGGGCGGTTTGGAACTTTTTTTCAGGTAAAAGAGCTGATTACTTTGGGGCATTGCCCCGCAAAAAGCCCTTTTAAGGGCTATTTGTAATTTAGTGTAGGGTAGGGCTTTTTTTATTTTGGGGGGCTTTTTTATTTTGTTAGGGGGATTAGATTAGGTGCAATTAGTTTAAAAATCTTGTAATTATTTTATTATTTTCTGTAAATTAGTGTTTGGGTTTTTTTTGTACTTTAAATAATTTAATTTTATTTAATTGTAGTTAATTGTAGTTAATGTAGGTAATTAATTTAATTATAGTGTAGTGTTAGGTGTAATTGTAACTTAGGTTAGGTTTAATTTTACAGGTACTTTTGTATTTATTTTACCTAGGTAGTTAGTAAATAGTTAAAGGGACACTGTACCCAAATTTTTTCTTTTGTGATTCAGATAGAGCATGCAATTTTAAGCAACTTTCTAATTTACTTCTATTATCATTTTTTCTTCGTTCTCTTGATATCTTTATTTGAAAAAGAAGGCATCTAAGCTCAGGAGCCAGCAAATTTGTGGTTCAGAACCATGGACAGCAATTGTTTATTGTTGCTACCCAATCAGCAAGGACAACCCAGGTTGTTCACCAAAAATGGGCCGGCATCTAAACTTAAATTCTTGCTTTTCAAATAAACATACCAAGAGAATGAAGAAAATTTGATAATAGGAGTACATTAGAAAGTTGCTTCAAATTGCATGCTCTATCTGAATCACAAAAGAAAAAATTTGGGTACAGTGTCCCTTTAATAACTATTGTAGCTAGTTAAAATATATACAAACTTGCCTGTAAAATAAAAATAAATCCTAAAATAGCTACAATGTAACTATTAGTTATATTGTAGCTATCTTAGGGTTTATTTTATAGGTAAGTATTTAGTTTTAAATAGGAATAATTTATTTAGATTTATTTAAATTATATTTAAGTTAGGGGGTGTTAGGGTTAGGGTTAGACTTAGGTTTAGGGGTTAATACATTTACTATAGTGGCGGCGGTTTAGGGAGGGGCAGATTAGGGGTTAATAAATACAATGTAAATTGCGGCGGTGTAGGGGACGGCAGATTAGGGGTTAATAAATATAATATAGGTGGCGGCGGTGTAGGGGGCGGCAGATTAGGGGTTAATAAGTATAATGTAGGTGGCGGTGGGCTCCAGGAGTGGCGGTTTAGGGGTTAAACACTTTATTTAGTTGCGGTGGGTGTAGGGGGGGCAGATTAGGGGTTAATAAATACAATGTAGGTTGCAGCGGTGTAGGGGGGGCAGATTAGGGGTTAATAAATACAATGTAGGTTGTGGCGGTGTAGGGGGCAGCAGATTAGGGGTTAATAAATATAATATAGGTGGTGGCGGTGTAGGGGGCGGCAGATTAGGGGTTAATAAGTATAATGTAGGTGGCAGTGGGCTTCAGGAGTGGCAGTTTAGGGGTTAAACACTTTATTTAGTTGCAATGGGCTCCGGGAGTGGTGGTTTAGGGTTAATACATTTATTAGAGTTGCGGCGGGCTCCAGGAGCGGCGGTTTAGGGGTTATTAACTTTATTTAGTTGCAGCGGGGTCCGGGAGCGGCGGTATAGGGGGTAAACCGTTTAGTATAGTGTGGGTGCTTAGTGACAGGGTACCAATAAAGCTGGGAAAAAGCCGAAGAGCAGCGAGATCGATGACTGTTAGTTAACAACAGTCCGCTGCTCATCGCCCCGTACTTGGTGCGCGGCTTTTTGACAGCTTTTTTGGTAATTTTGGAGAACCTATTCAGGTCCGCGGCAGCGATGTTAGGCAATCTTAGGCGAGCGTATTGGTGCGGCGAATGCAGGTAAGTTGATGGCTTGATAAGTAGATGTCATTGTGTTCTAACACTGCTCAAGTTAAATCAATAGCACTCTTATTCTTGCACTAATATTACAAGTTGAAAGTAAAAAGTTATCGCTTGGGAGAAAACGTCAGGCATGACAGCATCTAGCGTTCTGATAGCGTGGCCATGGAGCATACTACAAAACCCTGTTCTGGCTTTCATTCGAGTATTAACCCAAAGGTTCACTAAGCCAAGTGCACTAAAGCCAAATGTACTTTAAGAAATAGTTTAAATAGCATTATTTTGCATATATATATATATATACATATACACAGTACGTTTATAAAAATTGTGTGGGACTGCAATATTGATAGGAAAGCCTGCACTCTCAAAAGGGCTCAACTTGTAAGCTAGGCCATTATATGCATATATAGTGAAATGCAGTGTTTAATTAGCTTATATATACAATGTATATGCAAAAAAGTCCATTGTCTGCTATTTATTCTTGCTCTGTTTCATACAGCTGGTGAACAAGCGCTTCGAAGAGCCCGAATCGTGTACATCTTCATCTCTGACCTTTTTGCTTTTATTATGTGGTTTTCTGGAATCCTAGGTTTTTGAGGATTTTTTCTTCTAAAGATTTTAACATTTTTCTCTATCTGGATCCTGGGCATCTTACTTGAGTGTGTCGTTGTTTGTGTGGACTAGTTAGTAAGAGCAATTTAAATCTATTTCATTTTTATAATAATATTTTTTTAGATTATTTTTCCAGTTATATCAGACCATTAATGATTTAGTTATATGTCATTAAATATGCATCAATAGATCATTTACATTAATGAAATTATTAGGAGGTGAACTTTCTCCAGTTTAATAGGTTAATCAATCATATTTGATCAACTTTTCAGCTGTACTTTACAATTAACATTTATCCTCAAATGTGCTTGGTTCTCTTGGCATTCTTAGTTGAAAGCTAAACCTAGGTAGGCTCATATGCTAATTTTGAAGCCCTTAAAGCCCACCTCTAATCTGAATGCTTTTTTATTTGCTTTTCACAACAGGAGACTGCTAGTTCATGTAGGCCATATAGAAGTTATTTAAGAGTCAGCACAATACAGCACTAATTGGTTAAAATGCAAGTAAATAGATAATACATTTTAAAAAAAGTCATGTGATCAGGGGGATGTCAGAAGTTGCTTAGATACAAGGTAATCACAGAGGTAAAACATATATTAAAGGGACAGTCTAGTCAAAAATAAACTTTCATGATTCAGATAGGGCATGCCATTTTTTAATTTTATTTTATTAATGTTTTATACCAACAATAATACATAACATTATAATAAAACAATGCAATGCTTGCGTCTAATGAACCCAATAAGTAGATAAATAAAATGTAAGGAAGACACATCAACTCTACTCCTTTTATCAGTTAAGTAGTAGATCTGGACTTTCTTCACTTGAGTTTCTTGATACATTATTGGGGTTTTTATATTTATAATTTGATAACAAAACAAAAAAGCACAGCCTGCCTAACAGAAAAATGTAAAAGTCAAAGGTTATTGTCCCTCAGCGATCTTAGAGGGTGTAAGACTCAATACAGGGAATTGGTTAGGTTACCACTCAGTCTCACAAATATCGGGGCTGTTAAGTCACAATCCCCTATTCTGATCCTAGACTGAGGGCCCAGTATGGGTTAAAAAGGAATTCTCAACTCTGCAGACAGGATTAGCTCAATTAGTGAAAGCTGAATCCAATACTTGCTGAACAGAGGAGAAAAGGATATTAGTGCCTGTATATAAGGATTAACAGGCAAGAGTGAGACAAAAATGAAACTTGCATATAATACTGAAGAATAGGTAGAATATTTATACTTATACTTAAGCTAATAAGTCAGTTCACTTGCAGGAGTATCAGAAAATAGAGTCACATATATGAGAAATGCAGCCTTTTCCTGGAGTGAATGTACATAGGCACAGATTTCAATGCTAAGTTCAGTTCACAGCATATAAAATACAAGTTTGCAATAAAACCTGATGAGTCCAGCAAATACTTTCAAAATGGTAATGCCAAAGGAATATTCAGTACCTTTAATCCTGTGGTCTGGTGAAAGATTCTGCTAGAGGAAAAGCAGCAGTTACCTGGAGTCCAGTATCGCCAAACAGGAAGTGCAGGCTGTGAGTATAGCAGAGGAGCTGCTGACAGGCAGGGCAGAGGAATTCTGAAAAGCACAATCTGTGAGCTGTAAGCCTAAAAGCTTAAGTAAATGCTGAGGAGACAAAAAGGTATTTGTAGCAAGCATAAGAAATAACAAAAAGTTGCAGGAAATAGATTTTGGTGAGTTCCTGTAAGTAGGCTCAGGTAGAGATCCAGAGAGCATGTAGATTGCTTCAGCACAAGCCAGGATACTCAGCATAAGGATCAAATTACAGAGCACAGGATTTAGTTAGGAGGAGCCTTATAAAGGGTTCAAATTTAAAGGGACAGACAAACTGACAAGACCTCAGACATGACAGAACCCCCCCAAAGGAGCCACTCCGAGGCTCAGGGCCTAGGACGATCAGGATTCCTTCGATGAAAGAGAGAGACCAAGTGAGGAGCCGTCAGATTTGTGGAGGGTTCCCAAGAATCCTCATCATGGGAAAACCCCTTCCAATGGATGAGATACTGCAGCTCATTGAGATGAAAACGGGAATCCAAAATGTCCTGAATCTCATATTCTGGAAGCAAAAGATCAGAAATCGGGGGAGCACAACTAGAGAAGGGAGGAGCCCCAACTGTAGAGGGCTTAAGGAGCGAGACATGAAAGGTGGGGTGCACTGGAATGGAGTCCGGCAATTCCAAAGTGACAGCGTTGGGATTAATAACCCTAGATATCCTAAACGGACCAATATATAAGGCAGCCAGTTTCTTGGTACGAACCTTCAGATGCAGATGTTTAGTCGATAACCAAACCATATCACCAACTACATAAGCAGGAGGTTGCCTCCTGCGTAAATCATAAAAGGTCTTCTGTTGTTGTTGAGATGTTTTAAGATTGTCCTGAATGATCCGAAAGTGTTGAGATAATTCGTTTATTGTGTCATTGACCAAGGGAAGGATGGTGTCTTCTCTGGGATATAAATGAAATCTAGGATGGAAACCGTAATTTGCATAAAAAGGTGAAACTTTTGTAGAAACATTAACTGCATTATTAAAAGCAAATTCGGCAGTAGGTAGTAAAGACAACCAATCATTCTGTAAGAAAGCACAATGACAGCGTAAGTATTGCTCAAGTGTCTGGTTTGTTCTCTCCGTTGGTCCATTTGTTTGGGGGTGATATGAAGAGCTGAGTCTGCGCTGTATTTTTAAAATGATACATAGTTGAGTCCAGAACTTTGAGGTGAATTGAGAACCTCTATCTGATGTTATGGTATCTGGAAGTCCATGCAACCTAACAATATGAGAAAGAAAAAGTTTTGCAGTTTCAGAGGCTGTAGGTAAGGAATGACAAGGTACAAAATGAGCCATCTTGGAAAACAAATCGACGACCACCATGATGCAGTTATGGTTGTTAGAGCTAGGAAGTTCTACCACGAAATCCATAGCAATGTCTTTCCAAGGCCTATCAGCCACGGGTAGAGATAAGAGGAAACCATATGGAGCTGCCTTGGATGGTTTCGCCATAGCACAAATAGTGCAAGCTTTGATATGTTTATCAACATCAGATGACATGGAGGGCCACCAGAAATCCCTTTGTAGGAGATGTTTGGTTCTACGGAATCCAGGATGACCACATATAACGGATTCATGGACAGAATGCAAGATCTCTTTTCGTAGATTTGAGGGTATGTAGAGCTTTCCATCATGATAATACAGACCATCCTTATTTTTGGTAAGGTAAGGCAGAGGTAAGTCGGGATCTTGTTTTTGAGAGGACTGGAGGTTGGTAGTGAAATCCAAAGCTAAACCAATAAATTTACTTTGGGGAAGTACACTACCAGTTGTGTTGGAATATGAAGGTCTTAAAACTTTCCTGGAAAGAGAATCGGCCTTACCATTTTTGCATCCAGGCCTGTATGTAATAAGGAAATCAAAACGACTGAAAAATAAGCTCCATCTGATTTGACGTGCCGATAATGTTTTATTGGTTTTAAGGTATTCCAAGTTTTTATGGTTGGTGTAAATCAAAAAAGGAATGGTTGTACCTTCCAGGAGATGCCTCCAAAATTCAAGGGCAGATTTTATGGCCAGGAGATCTTTTTCTCCAATGAAGTAGTTCAGTTCTGGGGATGTCATAACTCTTGAAAAGTAACCAACGGGATGCATGGGGGTGTTGGGTGTTTTTCTTTGCGACAAAATAGCTCCCAAGCCATAGTCAGATGCATCAACCTCCAATATATATTGCAATTGGGGATCAGGAAACTTAAGAATTGGAGCAGTAGTGAAAGAGTGTTTCAACTTTTGGAAAGCTTGTTCTGCTTGAGGGGTCCAATGGAATGTTGATGAATTACCACTTAAAGAAGTGATAGGTTTAGCAATAGAAGAGAAATTTCTGATAAATCTTCTATAAAAGTTAGCAAAACCAATGAAACACTGTATGTCCTTCTTGTTAGTAGGAGTAGGCCAAGAAGTTATAGCTTCTATTTTTTTTTTGTTCCATCTGTATGCCTAAAGGAGAAATTGAGTAACCCAGAAAAGATATAGTATCCGTATTGAAAATACATTTTTCAGGTTTAGCATAAAGTGAATTTTGTCTAAGTCGGAGTAAAACAGTGCGTACATGTATAGTATGTTGTTCTTCAGTTTTGGAGTAAATCAGTATGTCGTCAAGATAAATAATCATACATACGTCAAGTAGATCTCTAAATAAATCATTAATAAAGCACTGAAAAGTTGCTGGTGCATTACATAAACCGAATGGCATGACAGCGTACTCGAACAAGCCATACCTTGTTCGAAACGCCGTCAGCCATTCGTGTCCCTCTTTGATTCTTATTAAATTATAAGCCCCTCTCAGATCGAGTTTAGTGAAAATAGTCGCCCCTTGTAATCGTTCTATGATTTCTGGAATAAGGGGCAGAGGGTATCTGTTCTTCTTGGTTCTTTTGTTGAGCTCTCGGTAATCAATAATTGGTCTTAACGTGTTATCTTTATTACGGACGAAGAACATACCCGCACCAGCTGGGGATGTGGATGGCCTAATAAAGCCCTTCCGTAAGTTGTCATCGAGATATTGTTTCAAATGTACTAATTCTGGCTCAGAAAGAGGGTATATATGTCCGTATGGGATATCAGAACCAGGTAACAATTCTATGGGGCAGTCGTATGACCTGTGTAGAGGTAAGTTTTCTGCTTCAGTTTTGTCAAAAACATCCATAAAGTCTGAGTTTGTCTTAGGAATAACAGGAGTCTCAATGGATGTGTTAAGTATATGTGTTGGCAGGTAACAGGATTTAGAACAAAATGTAGAATTGAAGAGAACTTGTGAATTTCTCCAAGATATCTGAGGTTCGTGTGTTTGCAACCAGAGTAGACCTAGAACTATAGGAAACAGGGGTGATGCTATAACGTCAAAGGATATAGACTCTCTATGACCAGAAGTAGTGGTCATGAGCAGTGGTACAGTCTTATGGGTGACAGGACCTGAAGATAAATAAGAACCATCAATCACACGTATGGCTAGTGAATCAATACGTTTTATTAATGGAATGTGATATTTATCAAGAAAAGTTTTATCAATGAAATTGCCCGTGGTTCCGGAGTCAATAATGGCCTGTGTCTGGATTCTTTGTCCCTCCCACCGTAAAGAGATAGAGAGGTTACAATGAGTAATAAGTGAAAAGTGTTGAGTACAAACTACTACTGAAGACCTACTCTTACCCTTTTTTTTCTGGAGAATAGTACAGTCCTTTACTGTATGTGCCTTAGAAGCACAGTATAAGCACAAATTATTGGCCTTTCTTCTGTTCTTTTCTTCTGTAGTCAAAGGACCTTTAGTAAAAGCAATCTCCATTGGTTCATCAGAAGTGTGGGCAACAGGAGGAGTATAGGATGGTATAGGTGACTTTCTCCATGGCTGTTCTGCATAACCTCTCTCACTTTTACGTTCACGAATCCTCCGATCTATAGTGACAGCATGTGACATAAGTCCATCGAGAGTAGAGGGGAGAGGACCCCTTGCCAATTCGTCCTTAACAATGTCTGAAAGACCAGTACGGAATTGGTATAGCAATGCTGCCTCATTCCACATGGTGTCAGGTGCCCACCTTTTGAAATCAGAGACATAATCCTCAGCAGGTCTTCTATTCTGTTTTAATGCCTTAAGTGCATTTTCAGCTGTATTCTATTTATTTTTATCCTCATAGAGGAAAGACATTTTCTCAAAGAACTGTTGTAGAGAATCCAGAATTGGATCATTATTCTCAAAAAAATTGGTAGCCCAAGCTTTGGGTTCTCCTTTCAGATATGAAATAACAGTAAGAACTTTTGTACGTTCAGTAGGATAAGTCTTAGGTTTCAATGAGAAGAAAAGGAGACAAGAATTTTTAAAGTCTCTGAACTGATTTCTATCCCCTGAAAATCTCTCTGGGGGACAGACTTGAGGATCAGGGGGTGATTCAGGCATGGAGGGTCTGTGGTCAATGTTGTCTCTAATGACTGTTCTGAGATACTGATTCTCAGACTGGATCTCTCTAATGCCGTGAATTAGTATATCCATGTTCTGAGCTAATGCAGATACTTTATTAGTGAGTTCTGCTAACTCCATACTAATTCCCTTTTCTTTTTCTTTTTTAGGCTCTGTAATATGTAAGACTCAATACAGGGAATTGGTTAGGTTACCACTCAGTCTCACAAATATCGGGGCTGTTAAGTCACAATCCCCTATTCTGATCCTAGACTGAGGGCCCAGTATGGGTTAAAAAGGAATTCTCAACTCTGCAGACAGGATTAGCTCAATTAGTGAAAGCTGAATCCAATACTTGCTGAACAGAGGAGAAAAGGATATTAGTGCCTGTATATAAGGATTAACAGGCAAGAGTGAGCCAAAAATGAAACTTGCATATAATACTGAAGAATAGGTAGAATATTTATACTTATACTTAAGCTAATAAGTCAGTTCACTTGCAGGAGTATCAGAAAATAGAGTCACATATATGAGAAATGCAGCCTTTTCCTGGAGTGAATGTACATAGGCACAGATTTCAATGCTAAGTTCAGTTCACAGCATATAAAATACAAGTTTGCAATAAAACCTGATGAGTCCAGCAAATACTTTCAAAATGGTAATGCCAAAGGAATATTCAGTACCTTTAATCCTGTGGTCTGGTGAAAGATTCTGCTAGAGGAAAAGCAGCAGTTACCTGGAGTCCAGTATCGCCAAACAGGAAGTGCAGGCTGTGAGTATAGCAGAGGAGCTGCTGACAGGCAGGGCAGAGGAATTCTGAAAAGCACAATCTGTGAGCTGTAAGCCTAAAAGCTTAAGTAAATGCTGAGGAGACAAAAAGGTATTTGTAGCAAGCATAAGAAATAACAAAAAGTTGCAGGAAATAGATTTTGGTGAGTTCCTGTAAGTAGGCTCAGGTAGAGATCCAGAGAGCATGTAGATTGCTTCAGCACAAGCCAGGATACTCAGCATAAGGATCAAATTACAGAGCACAGGATTTAGTTAGGAGGAGCCTTATAAAGGGTTCAAATTTAAAGGGACAGACAAACTGACAAGACCTCAGACATGACAGAGGGATACTTGTATCAATATAGTACCAATAGCCTAAGAGATGACTGCGAAAATGCATCATAGTTCTCTGCCCTTGAGGGGCCCTATCAGAACCAGTTCCCCTAAAGGATAAATTGGGAGGAAGGGGGGGGGGGGAAAACCCCAACCCTCCAATATTTCCCCGTCCACCCTCCCCCTTGTTCTACCAAATACCCAACAGAACTAATTTAGTACTTCTAAAAGGGAATATCATATGATCAATTTCTCTGAGTGGAAATATTTTAATAAACTTAGACCATTTTTTAAAGAAGGAGACTATTTCTTAATCTAAGTTCAAGTCTGTAGCTAATTGTTCAATTAGATATTGTTTTTAAGGTAGTTTTTGACTTCCATAACTGTTGGTGAAAATTTGCTCTTCAATTTTTTGAAAATTAGATTTCTGGCAGCAAGGATAGTTGAGTTTGCTATCTTACTTTCATTTAAAGGTAAGCTCTTGCCTACCAGAAAGATTATATCTTTCAGAGTAAGTTTAAAGGGGGTTAATTTCAACACCTTCAATAGGCAAAGTTCTATTTTTCTCCAAAACTGCTGTATCTTGGGACAGGCCCAGATCATATGTGTTAAATCTGCAGCTGGTAGGCTGCACTTTGGATACTTGTTGAGATTATTGTTGTGTCATCTGTAACCTCTATCTGGAGTATAATAAGATTGATATATTAGTTTTATGTGGGACTCTCTCCAGGTCTCAGCTATTGTGGCACGAAAGAGCAAGGATAGGGAACATGATACGTGTAGGTTCTGATCAATATTGTCAGAGATAAGATTTGTCCATTTTAAAGCTGTTTTCTAAGTTAGAGCCTATCTTATATGAGGCCAGATATAAGTACCATGTGGAAATAGAGAAATGGCCTGCTTTGACCAAAACTGACCAGTTATCAAGTTTACCCCATGACCACTTCCAAGAAAATTTATTAACAAGCTGCAGTACATAGTCTCTGGCTTGCAAATAAGCAAAAAAAAGTTGTGATTCTCCAAATTCTTGTTTCAGCTCTTCAAAGGATTTAATGTTTTCTGCCGCTAAGTTGATAAGCTGTGAGACAAGGTGGAGACCTTTCCTATGCCAGTTCTGTAGTAATGGGGACTGTGTACCTTCTTGGTACTCTGGGTTACCTAGAAAGGTTTGGAATCTGGGAGATTTAATGGTTCACTCAACTCGTGCTCCAATCTTACTCCATGCCTGGATTATTGTAAAATTGTTTAATATGACTTCACCTGTTTAGGAATTAAGTTGAAGGGAACATGGATCAGAGAGATAGGGAGAAATGGGTAGATCATATTGAATTCTAACTCATTATCTGTAAAATGATCATATTCCGTGATCCAGTCAACTGCAATACGACCAAGATAGACTAGATTATAAAGATATAGATCAGGAAGAGCAAGGCCAGCAAATTGTTTGGGAAGGGACAGTTTGTGAAGGGCTATTCTAGGTTTTTTCGACTGCCAGATGAAACAACGAGTAGCGATATTGAGCTTCTTAATATCATAAGATTTCAACATAATAGGGAGATTCTGTAGTATATAAAGAATTTTGGGCAGTAGCACCATTTTAATAAGAACAATGCGACCTGATATTGAGAGGGGGAGGTTTTGCCAGTTCTTCATGTAGGTGATGATCTGTAGTATAATTAGAGGGATGTTCAAGGCATACCAATCTTGAGGGCTGGCCGAAATGTTAACCCCGAGATATCTAAATGAGTTGGAGACAATCTTGAAAGGATTATCTACCAAAGATTTTTTGTTTTTTCTTACCCAAAGTAGTTCAGTTTGTTAACTTTATAGCCTGAAAATTAACCGAATAGTTCAATTATGTTCATGAGCTTTGGGATGTTTGAAGAGGTGTTAGACATATAAATCAAGAGGTCATCCGCATATAAAGCCCGCTTCACCTCTTTAGTCCTAATTTTAATACCTTCAATCTGTTGCCTAATTTTAATGGCGAGGGGTTCAATTGCCAGATCAAATAATAACGGTGAGAGTGGGCATCTTTGCCGAGTCCCTTTTTCCAATCTGATCGTATTCAATTCTATCCCATTGATGAATAGACTAGTGAAAGACTGAGTGCATAGCCTCATGATTGGGGAAGTTGTTTCTGAACCCAAATCGGTATAATGTGTCCAGCAAGTGGTCATGATGCACGCAGACTGCGGCGTCCGGATAATCTTTCAACAAATTGCTGTCAGCATTTTTAAAGTAGTTGACGAGTAGAAGCAGTTGTCTGATTTTAGCAGTTGAGCTATGATTTAGAAGAAACCCAGCCTGATCTCTGTGAATAATTTCCAGTAGTCCCTCTTGAAGTCTTTTAGCCAGAATAGCCGGACAGATAGCTCAGCATGCTAAGGCACTGTGGCTGAGGTCTGTAGCAACCCAAGGGTTGCAGGTTAGATCCCCGGTGAGGTCCACTCAGCCTTTCATCCTTCCGAGGTTGATAAAATGAGCAGCGCCTTGAGACCCTTACGGGTGATTAGCAGCACTTTACAAGTACCCAAAACATACATACATACAGAATAGAGGTAAATAGCTTGTAGTCGGTATTTAGTAGGGCAATAGGCCTTTATGATTCTCTTTTACATGGATCTTTCCCCGGCTTAAGTATGAGAATTGTCTGGGATGCTGCGAAGTTAGTAAAAATTTGAGAATTTTCGATATAGTAAGAGTTAAAAAGTTTAGTTAAATGAGGGATAAGTGTCAGGGAGAGATTTTTATAAAATTAATTTGGCAGCGCATCCGGGCCTGGGGCTTTATCTGACTTTAGTGACTGGATGGCCTGATTGACTTCTAGTTCTGAGATCGGAGAGTTCAATTTAAGATTAAATTCAGAACTACTATTTGAAAGAACCATGTCTTCCCAGAATTTTACATGAGCTATTGTACCCGAGGGAGAGGAAGAGTAGATTGCTTTGTAATACTGAAAGAAAGATTCTTAAATTTCTTTTCATGAAGTAAGTAGTCTCTCTTTATCCTGAATGGATTCAATTATCGAGGATTGTCTGCAGTTTTTCACTAATTTAGATAATAATTTGCCTGATTTATTTCCAAATATATATAATCTAGCTTGATATTTTAATTCTGTATGTAATGTATGAGAGGTTAAAAAAGTATCGCGCTCTCTCTTTGCCCTAATATATCTTCTCCAATTGTCATCTGAGGAAACACTTAAATATCTCTTATAAGCGTTTATTACAGCAGCTACCACCTCTTTCTCTTTTAGTCTGAACTCTCGCTTAACTCTGGCCATATAGGCAATGATTTTGCCCCTTAATATTGCCTTCGCAGTCTCCCATAAAGTCGAGAAGTTGGATACTGATCCAATATTAAATTGAAAATATTGATCCATTTTAATTTTTAGCCAGTTTTTAAATTTAAGATTTTTGTTGAGATATTTTGGGTAAAAAAAACGTGACACTCGTGCACAAACATTTTTGCCTGGTATGTCGAGCATAATCGGAGTGTGATCCGATATACAGATTTCAGAAATTGAGGCTTTAGCACTAATTTTAAAAAGACTATCGCTAGTCAGTATAAGATTGATCCTTGATAGTGATTTAAAAGCTTTTGAGTAGCAGGTATAATTCATAGTATCTGGATTTTGAACTCTCCAAATATCTCTAATTGCTTGATTATGAGAGATCGAGTTAAGCATTTTCGTTTCCAGATTATTTTTTTTTGTTTTCTTTTGAAGTGCGCCTCACCTAAGCCTATACAAGGGATATCGAGGAGCCATGTTAAAGTCGCCCATTAGGATCATGTGCCCCTCCGCCACCTGTAAAATTTTTGTCTGAAGAGAGTCCCAGAAATTTGGATCAATTACATTAGGTGCATAGAGGTTACAGAGGGTAAATATTGAATTAGCAATCTTCAATTTTAAAATTAGATACCTACTATCTGGGTCAGATATTGTAAGTAACTTAACATATGTTAGTCTTTTTCCCAAAAGAATAACGACTCCTTTTTTTCTATTTGACGAAGGTGTAAAAAGGACCTCTGCTACCCAAGAAGATTTTAATTTCATGGATTCTTCGGTATTTAGGTGTGTCTATGTAGAAGAGCGATAGATGTGTTAAGCTTCTGGATATGTGTTGAAATCATTTTCCGTTTTATGGGAGAAGCAATGCCCCCTACGTTCCATGAAGTAAATCTAATATCTTCATACCTCTTTATTCAGGTCTGGGGGGGAGGCGAGGGATAGACGGTATAAGGAGGAGGGAGAGCGGAAGGGAGGGGCAAGAGAGAAAAAAAACTTTGAAAACTAATAGCATAATTGTAGCTGAGGACATATTGTGCCTTAGTCCTAGCTTAATATTAATTAATCCCATGTTCAGCTAATTTTCTCTCTGCCTCTGCTACAGAGTCAAAAAAGAAGGTTTGTCCTTCCAGTGTCACTTTAAGTCTGGCAGGATAAATGACAGTAGCCTGCCATCCAGCTTTTTTCATTTTGCCACAGATTTCTGAGATCAGCAGAAAAATCTTGAAAAAGCAATATTTTAGTATCATTAAAAAGGATAGGTTGATTTTTTCGGTAATGTTGTAAAAATAGCATTTTATCCTGAAAATTCAGGAATTTTGCAATAATCGGTCCAGGTTTAACATTTTTTCCGGGAATTTCCATTGGTCGCCCCAATCTGTGCAAAAGATGTTTGGGGTGGAGGAATATTTAACAGCTGGGGCAATGTGTGGGCCATAAATTTCATGAGATCTTCTTGCTGGTTAGATTCTGGAAGTCCAATAATTCTAAGATTATTCCTTTTTGATCTATTTTCGAGGTCATCTAACTTAGCCTGAACTTTAGAGATCTCACTTTGGTTACCCTCAATTTTTGGAATATGAGAATTTATTACATCTTCTAGATCTGAGATTCTTTGCTCTGCTTCCAGAAGCCATTTGGAGAATTGTCTAACCTCTGTTGTTAGCGATAAGATATCCTGCTTAATTTAGTCTTTTAAAAGGTCAAATTTGGGAGATATGGCTTCCAGAATACTAGTAACTAAAGATTGTGATTCCTGGGAAGTCATAAGATTTTGAGTATTTGTTGAGGTTGTTTCAGGATGAACTTCAACTAGGATCTCTGTAGAATTTGTATTCCTGCGGTCCCTTTTGGTTGCCATGCCTGGATTAGTTTTGAGAGTGAAGGATGGTGAAGTGATATACTTATCCATAAGGATCATGAAAAAAGAGAACCTGTGATAGAGCAGTTGGCTCCAAGTGCGGTTAGGACAATGAAGTGAAGAGAAGAAAAAGAAAAAAAAAAAAGGGCGGTGCCTGACGTGAAGAGTGAAAAACAAAAAGAGTGAAGGGAGAGAAAAAAAAAAAGGAGTTGGTAATCTATCACGCAGTGAGGAAAAAGTGATTACGTGAAGCCTTGAAGAATTTAAGACCAGAATATGGCAGTCAATAAGCACGGGTCTAAACGACCGCAGGATCCTAGGGCACAAGCTAAACAGATAAAAGTTTAAGAAGAAATCATGGGACTTATCAGCTCTAAGCTACCACATGCAGTGTCTACTTGCCAAGATCAATCTCAGAACAAGGTAGCTTTCTAGCTAAGGCATGCAGAAGATCACCCGACTAAAAAAGACGTTGTGCTAAGCTAATATAGACCTCAATAGATGTCAAAATTAAATATGGGGTTAGAGTTTAGTTTTTTTATTTTAGTTACAAATTACTTGTAAGTAGGTTTTCCAAAGAATTCTTCTAGCAAAATATCTGTCGATTACTGATAGTAACCCAAATTTGAAAATTACTCCAGATTTCCTAGGAGACTTACAACAGTAGTCCTAAAAGTAATACATTTACCAGTTGAAATGATGGAGGGTATCTTTTAAGAGATATATTAATAATCTAGGGGCACATTTCTACGTATATCTAATGCTATTTAAGTTGTTAGGCACAAATGAATATCAGAAAACAAATGGAATTATGAAATTATGCGTGATATGCAGAACAATCATAAAGATCCTTTAATACTATAGGCTCTCTCTGAGCCAGAATATCCTCCTACTTAACAGCCCCAGCTAACAGTAAATATCTCCCACTTTAAGATCTTATATTACTTGCCCCAATTGTTTATTAGAGGCACCCAAGATTAAATGTGTTTCAGGCAGTTAATTTAAATTAAACATACTGATTCCCTGCAGTAGAATGCTTCACACTTTTCTTGAAACTGAACAGTAAAATTGTGCGTTCAGCCAAGAACCTCAAAAGATACTTTCGAAGTTAAAGAATTCTGCTGCTCACAGTCAGCTTTATAGCAAACAATCATTCTTATGACAGGTTATTAGAAAAAAAAAAAAGGAAAAACAAAGAATGAATAAGTAGGCAATTTCTGAAAAAAAAAGAAGACAATGATAGGATTATTCTGCTTGCATGGTTGAATGAGGATGAGTCAGTGAAAACAGGAAGCTTTTATATTCCAGAGTTATTGTTGCCTATACAGTCAGCTCCTACAATTTAACCTTAACTGCACAGTAATAGAGTCCACCACTACAATATATCTTTTCATATCAATGTGTGTTTAGTAGTGATGTCCCGAACTGTTCGCCCGCGAACGGTTCACAGCGAACATAGCTTGTTCGCGTTCGCGTTTGTAAGCGAACACATGGCGATGTTCGATCCGCCCCTATGTGTCATCATTGTGGAAACTTTGACCCTTTATGTCACAGCCGCCTGACACATTAGAGCTAATCAACATCAGACACTCCCTCACAGACACTCCCAGCTACTCAGAATCCGCCATTTTAGACTCATAACTACCTTGCTTTTTTAAAGAGAGGACGTGTTGTGTTTTTGCTCCTGACATTAATAGGAAAAACATAGCTAGGCTAGTGTATTTACAGTCCAGAAGGACTCCACTCATCTCTGCTGCAAGCACAGCACCCCCAAAAGCCCTTTTTAGGGCTATATTTTGTGCCGTTTTTTTTTTTTTTTTTTTTTCGTTTTTTTTTTATTAGCATTTGCCTGGCTTTCAGCTGTGTGTTTAAGGCTCACAGCATATGCTGTGACTACTGCCACCACTGAT
Source organism: Bombina bombina (assembly GCF_027579735.1). NCBI lineage: Eukaryota > Metazoa > Chordata > Amphibia > Anura > Bombinatoridae > Bombina > Bombina bombina. The sequence goes on along the minus strand of NC_069506.1, from coordinate 231,556,530 downwards.
ATCTCCCTAACAACATTAGTTTAAATTTAACTAACCCAAAAATATAATTATTTTTCTAGTGTATTTTTTTTTTTTCATTTTCTATCAGGCCAGTGTCACACAACATATACTCTGGTTCATTGCTCTGTGCCAGCCAGCAGCCACCAGTGTTAATATCTGTTTATAACATTATTTGAAATTAAAAAAAAAAAAAAAAAAAATATTTTGCTAGTGTAATCTAATTACATTTACTATCATGACTGTGTCTGTCAGGCTCACTCAGCATTAATATGCCTCTTTTTTTCAGTCTTTTGGTTAATTGGTCTGTGCCAGGCAGCCACCCAGCACTCATATCTATTCTCTTTCACCTTAATTTTAATATAAAAAAATAAAAGTTTAAATTTGTTTGCTAGTGTAATCTAATATAATTTTCTATCTGGCCTGTGTGTTTTGCTGACATAGAGAGCCTACTGTGTTTACTTGCTGCCCTCCCTAGTCTATGAGCCACGACTCATATGTGTTTAACCTTTTTTTAATTCCCCCCCCAAAAAATAATTTCAATCATTTTTCTAGTGTAATCTAATAGTATTTTCTATCAGGCGTGTGTGTATCCGACATACAGAGCCTACTGTTTTTAATAGCTGCCCTTCCAAGGCTATCAGCCACGACTCATATGTATGTACTTAACCTTTTTCTTAAAATTTCCCCAAAAAAAATTTAAATCATTATGCTAGTGTAATCTCATTGTATTTTCTATCAGGCCTGTGTCTAACTGTCTATCTGACTTACACAGCATACTGTTGTTATAATTGCTGCCCTACGTAGCAGCCAGCCAGTGCGACCACTCATAGAGTCATATGTGCATTGTACTTCTTAACATAATTTTAATATTAAAATCTAAAATTTTCAAATATTTTGCTAGTGTAATGTAACTTAATTTTCTATCAGTCCTGTGTTTTTGTCACTTACACAGCATACTGTGTTAAATTGCTGCCCTACCTTCCATCCACGACTCATATCTGCTGGCCTGTCTGCCAGGCCCAAGTAGCCAATTAGTGGCACCAATCACAATTCTTGTAACCGTAATAAAAAAAAAAATCATAATTTTTTGGACTGCAATTATTCAGTCTCCTAGTGCCATTGAATTTCATTTACCTCCTGCCTGCCACTGCCAGCCTTTTGTGCCAGGCCATCTAGCCAACTATTTACACCAATCATAGTTGTTGTCACAGTCAAACAGTATAGTTATTAATTTAAATAAAACAAAATTTTAGTGTTGATCTTAATCCTCAGTTTGCTCGTGCCTTTGAATTGCACTTTTCTACAGCCTTCCAAGCCTGTGTGCCAGGCCTACTTAAAAAATATTTACACCAATCATATTTGTTGTGACAGTATTCTAATAATTAAAAATTAAAATTTTTGGTAATAGTTGCTGTCCTTGAATTGCATCTACCTCCTGCCTGCCATCCTTTTGTGCCAGGCCGTTTTTCCAACTATTTACACCAATCCTAAGTTTTTGTCACAGTATAGTTACTAATTAAAATTAAAAAAATCTTGATTGTGGATGATCTTAATCCTCAGTTTGCTCGTGCCCTAGAATAGCACTTTTCTACAGCCTTCCACGCCTGTGTGCCAGGCCTACTTAAAAAATATTTACACCAATCATATTTGTTGTGACAGTATTCTAATAATTAAAAATTAAAATTTTTGGTAATAGTTGCTGTGATTTGAATCCTCAGTTTGCTGGTGCCATTGAATAGTACTTTCCTCCTGCCTTGCAGCCTGCTGTGAGCCAGGCCCACCTAGCCAATTGTTGTCAGCAATCATATTTCTGTTAACAGTATTGCAAAAATTGTCAATCATCACTGTTTAGACTGTCAGTAATCAGTCTCCTAGTGTCCTTGAATTGCATCTACCTCCTGCCTGCCATCCTTTTGTGCCAGGCCGTCTTGCCAACTATTTACACCAATCCTAATTTTTTGTCACAGTATAGTTACTAATTACAATTAAAAAAATCTTTATTGTTGATGATCTTAATCCTCAGTTTGCTCGTGCCCTAGAATAGCACTTTTCTACAGCCTTCCAAGCCTGTGTGCCAGGCCTACTTAAAAAATATTTACACCAATCATATTTGTTGTGACAGTATTCTAATAATTAAAAATTAAAATTTTTGGTAATAGTTGCTGTGATTTGAATCCTCATTTTGCTGGTGCCATTGAATAGCACTTTCCTCCTGCCTTGCAGCCTGCTGTGAGCCAGGCCCACCTAGCCAATTGTTGTCAGCAATCATATTTCTGTTAACAGTATTGCAAAAATTGTCAATCATCACTGTTTAGACTGTCAGTAATCAGTCTCCTAGTGTCCTTGAATTGCATCTACCTCCTGCCTGCCATCCTTTTGTGCCAGGCCGTCTTGCCAACTATTTACACCAATCCTAATTTTTTGTCACAGTATAGTTACTAATTACAATTAAAAAAATCTTTATTGTTGATGATCTTAATCCTCAGTTTGCTCGTGCCCTAGAATAGCACTTTTCTACAGCCTTCCAAGCCTGTGTGCCAGGCCTACTTAAAAAATATTTACACCAATCATATTTGTTGTGACAGTATTCTAATAATTAAAAATTAAAATTTTTGGTAATAGTTGCTGTGATTTGAATCCTCATTTTGCTGGTGCCATTGAATAGCACTTTCCTCCTGCCTTGCAGCCTGCTGTGAGCCAGGCCCACCTAGCCAATTGTTGTCAGCAATCATATTTCTGTTAACAGTATTGCAAAAATTGTCAATCATCACTGTTTAGACTGTCAGTAATCAGTCTCCTAGTGTCCTTGAATTGCATCTACCTCCTGCCTGCCATCCTTTTGTGCCAGGCCGTCTTGCCAACTATTTACACCAATCCTAATTTTTTGTCACAGTATAGTTACTAATTACAATTAAAAAAATCTTTATTGTTGATGATCTTAATCCTCAGTTTGCTCGTGCCCTAGAATAGCACTTTTCTACAGCCTTCCAAGCCTGTGTGCCAGGCCTACTTAAAAAATATTTACACCAATCATATTTGTTGTGACAGTATTCTAATAATTAAAAATTAAAATTTTTGGTAATAGTTGCTGTGATTTGAATCCTCATTTTGCTGGTGCCATTGAATAGCACTTTCCTCCTGCCTTGCAGCTTGCTGTGAGCCAGGCCCACCTAGCCAATTGTTGTCAGCAATCATATTTCTGTTAACAGTATTGCAAAAATTGTCAATCATCACTGTTTAGACTGTCAGTAATCAGTCTCCTAGTGTCCTTGAATTGCATCTACCTCCTGCCTGCCATCCTTTTGTGCCAGGCCGTCTTGCCAACTATTTACACCAATCCTAATTTTTTGTCACAGTATAGTTACTAATTACAATTAAAAAAATCTTTATTGTTGATGATCTTAATCCTCAGTTTGCTCGTGCCCTAGAATAGCACTTTTCTACAGCCTTCCAAGCCTGTGTGCCAGGCCTACTTAAAAAATATTTATACCAATCATATTTGTTGTGACAGTATTCTAATAATTAAAAATTACAATTTTTGGTAATAGTTGCTGTGATTTGAATCCTCATTTTGCTGGTGCCATTGAATAGCACTTCCTCCTGCCTTGCAGCCTGCTGTGAGCCAGGCCCACCTAGCCAATTGTTGTCAGCAATCATATTTCTGTTAACAGTATTGCAAAAATTGTCAATCATCACTGTTTAGACTGTCAGTAATCAGTCTCCTAGTGTCCTTGAATTGCATCTACCTCCTGCCTGCCATCCTTTTGTGCCAGGCCGTCTTGCCAACTATTTACACCAATCCTAATTTTTTGTCACAGTATAGTTACTAATTACAATTAAAAAAATCTTTATTGTTGATGATCTTAATCCTCAGTTTGCTCGTGCCCTAGAATAGCACTTTTCTACAGCCTTCCAAGCCTGTGTGCCAGGCCTACTTAAAAAATATTTACACCAATCATATTTGTTGTGACAGTATTCTAATAATTAAAAATTAAAATTTTTGGTAATAGTTGCTGTGATTTGAATCCTCATTTTGCTGGTGCCATTGAATAGCACTTTCCTCCTGCCTTGCAGCCTGCTGTGAGCCAGGCCCACCTAGCCAATTGTTGTCAGCAATCATATTTCTGTTAACAGTATTGCAAAAATTGTCAATCATCACTGTTTAGACTGTCAGTAATCAGTCTCCTAGTGTCTTTGAATTGCATCTACCTCCTGCCTGCCATCCTTTTGTGCCAGGCCGTCTTGCCAACTATTTACACCAATCCTAATTTTTTGTCACAGTATAGTTACTAATTACAATTAAAAAAATCTTTATTGTTGATGATCTTAATCCTCAGTTTGCTCGTGCCCTAGAATAGCACTTTTCTACAGCCTTCCAAGCCTGTGTGCCAGGCCTACTTAAAAAATATTTACACCAATCATATTTGTTGTGACAGTATTCTAATAATTAAAAATTAAAATTTTTGGTAATAGTTGCTGTGATTTGAATCCTCATTTTGCTGGTGCCATTGAATAGCACTTCCTCCTGCCTTGCAGCCTGCTGTGAGCCAGGCCCACCTAGCCAATTGTTGTCAGCAATCATATTTCTGTTAACAGTATTGCAAAAATTGTCAATCATCACTGTTTAGACTGTCAGTAATCAGTCTCCTAGTGTCCTTGAATTACATCTACCTCCTGCCTGCCATCCTTTTGTGCCAGGCCGTCTTGCCAACTATTTACACCAATCCTAATTTTTTGTCACAGTATAGTTACTAATTACAATTAAAAAAATCTTGATTGTTGATGATCTTAATCCTCAGTTTGCTCGTGCCTTTGAATTGCACTTTTCTACAGCCTTCCAAGCCTGTGTGCCAGGCCTACTTAAAAAATATTTACACCAATCATATTTGTTGTGACAGTATTCTAATAATTAAAAATTTAAATTTTTGGTAATAGTTGCTGTGATTTGAATCCTCAGTTTGCTGGTGCCATTGAATAGCACTTTCCTCCTGCCTTGCAGCCTGCTGTGAGCCAGGCCCACCTAGCCAATTTTTGTCAGCAATCATATTTCTGTTAACAGTATTGCAAAAATTGTCAATCATCACTGTTTAGACTGTCAGTAATCAGTCTCCTAGTGTCCTACCTTGAATTGCATCTACCTCCTGCCTGCCATCCTTTTGTGCCAGGCCGTTTTTCCAACTATTTACACCAATCCTAATTTTTTGTCACAGTATAGTTACTAATTAAAATTAAAAAAATCTTGATTGTTGATGATCTTAATCCTCAGTTTGCTCGTGGCTTTGAATTGCACTTTTCTACAGCCTTCCAAGCCTGTGTGCCAGGCCTACTTAAAAAATATTTACACCAATCATATTTGTTGTGACAGTATTCTAATAATTAAAAATTTAAATTTTTGGAAATAGTTGCTGTGATTTGAATCCTCAGTTTGCTGGTGCCATTGAATAGCACTTTCCTCCTGCCTTGCAGCCTGCTGTGAGCCAGGCCCACCTAGCCAATTGTTGTCAGCAATCATATTTCTGTTAACAGTATTGCAAAAATAAGCTATAAAAATAATAAGAACTGTACTATCAAAATACAGACAATGAAGGTCCTATGAAGACTGAGCAAAAGTTGGATTGTAGTATTTTGTTCGGCTAATCATGATGGCCATGTAGACCACCCGTAACAGGGATGAAAGTGCTAAGAATAGTACTAATTGAAACAACCGAGTTAGCCATGGGTGTTAGTCTAAGACCACTCAGCTTTTTTTTGGATTTGGGTGCAGCTAATCATGAAGGCCAGATAGACCTGCCACCATTTGGAGTTGTAACAGGTATAAAAATGCAAAGAACAGTACTACTTAACACAACCTACTTCCCATGGGTCCCAGAGCATATGTTTGGTTGTTATATTTTGTAAGGGTAATCATGCAGGCCATATAGACCTCCACCGATAGGGTGAGTATGAGTAACAGCTATTAAAATGCGAAGGACATTACTAATTAACACAACATAGTTACCATGAGTCGCAGACCAAGAGCAGATGTCTTATTATTATATTTTGTATGGGTAATCATCCAGGCCGTATAGACCTCACCAAATAGGGGGAGTTACAGAGATTAAAGTGCTAAGAATGGTAGTACTTAAAGCACAACCTAGTTAAAATAGGTAGCAGACCACATGTCTTATTATTATAATTTTTCAGGGTAATCTGGCAGGCCATATAGAACTCCCCCGATAGGGGGGGGGGGGGAACAGGGATTAAAGTGCTAAGAAAAGTACTAATTAACACAAGCTAGTTGGGTCCAAGAACGCGTTTGATTATTAGAATTTATTAGGGTAATTATATATCTAACAAATCTATCTTTTTCTCTTCTATCGATTCTATCTAACTATCAATCTATCTCTCTTTTATAAAAAGACTTGTTCAGCAGTGTTTGACACTTAACAAGTTTGTGATATATTTTTTGGATTATCAGATTATATATTTTTCTTCCCAATTTTCCTATTAACCACTGATTACAAGTACCATGGCACGTGTGCTGAGCAAGGATCCATTGGATATAGAGATATGAACACCTGAGACAACCCAGATTCTCATCACCAAGAGGACAAAGAGAGTCCAGGATTTTCCATTGCCTTTCAACAAACGATACCAGAGAGTCCAGGATTTTCATTCAAAACAACATACCGCTGCCAGGAGTCCCCTGGAAACAAAGATCCCAAGGGTTTCATTAAAAGAAAGATTCCTCCAGTAAAGAACAAAGCCAAATCGACTGGACAAGAACCAAAGAAACATCTCTAACCCAAACAAGTCTACAACTTACCTCATATGATTGGGGTTACCTCTGGTAAGCACAAATTCACTCACCTCAGACAAAGAAGTGTCGAATATTCTAAAGTATAATACTGAACTTTTTTTTTTTAATACAAAAACTATCAAAGGACATTATCATTATTTATTATTTTTTATGCCCTCTTCCTGTATTCCACTACTTTAACATCATTGTTTAGAAAGTAACAAACTTACTTCACAAATAGCCAATATCTATTCCAGTGCCAAGCTGTGCGCCCTCTTGATTTCCTCTTTCCCATCCACATTCATAACAGTGACACGGGTACACTGTATCAGTGGCAGCACGCATATATATCACTATTACTACTATTGTTGCAAAACAGCTATTTCACACAAAGTGTTAGAGTTTTTAGCGCAGGTGCCCCTCCTTTTTTCTAGCAAACTATCAATCTATGTATATCTATCTATCCTATCTATCAATCTATCTTCTGTCCGGGATGTTTTGAGACAGCCACTTTGGGAATGTTAGTTGATTTAGACCCATTATGGCTTAAAAGCAGACTCTGCATCAACTATGTAATTTTCCATGGGAGTTTTGCCAGGGATCCCCCTCCAGCATGCAACAGTCCAGGTGTTAGTACCCTTGAAACAACTTTTCCATCACTATTGTGGCCAGAAAGAGTCCTTGTAGGTTTTAAAGTTCGCCTGCCTATTGAATTCAATGGCGGTTCGCGCGTTCGCGAACAATACCGGAAGTTCGAGTCCGCCGTTCGCGAACTGAAAATTTTAGGTTTGCGACATCACTAGTGTTTAGCAGTTTATGGACGGTAATATGAGGGGAACCAATCCACAATTACTTTACACTCACCCCTCCAGCGATGAAGCTCATCAGGACAGGCCCTTCAGATCTTTAACTCGACTAAACACAGCCTCCAGAAAGTAGAGGACCACGTAGGAGCCATGTGTGTGGCGCCATGGGGAAAAAGCTGGACCGTCTGGCCCCATCAGTTTTCAAAGATACCTACTCGCTACTACCCCCATGACCTCGGGTTCAGTGTTGTTATGTGTAATCTCTCCTCACAGCACCCGTGGGGGGGGAGAAGCCGGAAACACAGGTAGCATTTGCTATCTTCACCAGCCTTGGCTAACTTGTATGGCTGACAGCTCCCCACTCGCAGCACCCGTGGATGGGGTGGACAGCCCGTCAGGTAATGCTTTCAGATACTGCCAGGCGGTAAGGTAGTTGGATGTTGGGACACTCCAATATTCCAGACCCGGAACAGGAAGCGCAGTGGGATGAGTGTATAACGAAATGCACTCCTTGTGAGCAGCTTAGATCAAAACATTCAGGCTATCTACCCCCCTCACGCAAGAACCGGTGGGAGGGGGGACTGCCGTGGGTGTTCTTCAGAGCTTGAGGAGCTTATACACGCAATGTCCTACGTGAAGCTCCAGGTAGCAGAAAGTACTGTAAAGCACAGATGGATTAGTGCGCTGTGGGAGCCAGCTGCAGGCCAGCTGCAGATTCTTCCCTCTGTCACTGAGGTTCCCGGCTCGAAAAAAAAAAAAAAAGGGATTACCTATATTTTTAAACAATAAAAATTCTCGTGTAGACTGTCCCTTTAATATAACTGTGTTGGTTATGCAAAACTGGGGAATGGGTAATAAAGCCCCCACTGCAAAGTAAACCTCTACACTAGTAACCCCTAACCGCCAGCCTGCCGCCTAAAAGTAACCCACTAACATATAAACCCCCTAAGTTAACCCAAAAAACTAACTACATTTAAAAAAATAAAAATGTACCTGTGAAAGTAAAAAAAAATCTAAGATTACATTTAAAAAAAAACTACCATTACTAATAAATGAAAAAAAACAACCATTACTATTAAATAAAAAAACTACCATTACTATTAAAAAATAAAAACTACCATTACCAAAAAAAATTACAGTACTTAAAAAACAAAACAATAGGTAGGTTTTTAATTTTTTTAAAAGGTAAGATTAGAATTTTTTTACTTTCACAGGTAATTTTTTATTTTTTTAAAGGTAGTTGTTTTTTTCTGGTAAAGGTAGAGTTAGTCTATTTTGGGTTAACATAGGGGGTGTTAGGTTAGGGGGTTTAGATGTTAGTGGGTTACTTTGCGGTGTAGGAAGGGGCGGAACTTCCACGGTCGCAAAGGTCGCAGTTGCGACCGGCCCTCGACGTCTGCACTGTGGGAGGAGCCCAGCAACACACTGTTCATTCTAAGGTGCTTCAAACTGGCTCCCATCATTTATAAGGTAATTTATTTATTTATTTGTATTATGTTTATTTATTTATTTTTATATATTTTTTTTATTCTTTTTATGGTACAAGGCTTCATAAGGTACAAATACCATGTTATAAAAGAGAACAAAGAAAACAAAACCAACACAAAAATCAATACAATCAAATGATTCTTGCTCACAATGTAGATCAGAAGGTCCCTGGTCATCTTTCTACAGGTACAATAATGATAAGTGGTGATATTGGGTGGTTGGAGGAGGTAAATATCACATCTGCAGCTTTGAGTGGAACATATGAACTGTAGTAACATCACTGTTGTTGAGATTAGCACTCTGTAAGTAGTGAAAGGGAAAGAGGAGTGGAGAGGGAGGAAGAGAAGGGAAAAGAATAGGATTATATCCATGCCCCTGGGGAGAGGAACAACCCTGCTCCAGAGTTTGAGTAAATTTGTATAATTTTTTTAGGTCTAATTCAGTGTATTTAACTTATAATAGCGGGGGTAGCGGTAGTGAGGGCAGAAACAGGAAATTAAGCCTGCGCAGAGAAAATGGTTACAGCCTGCATGCGGGCTTCAGCAGAGAGGGGTGGGCGGTATTTAGCAGAAGTGTAACATTCACATAAAATGCTGATTGCATACACAATGATTTTAGGATGACGGTGCAGAACCATGGGCTCTTTTGTGTTGATTCTCAGCGGATCCTCCAGTGCTCAGAGTCTCAGAGAGTTAATGTGAATCTGACGAAAAGTTACGTGCTTACCCAGGCTGTGTCTGTGCAGCGGGTAATTTCTGAGCACTTCTACCAGCTAATTAGCACAAGAGAGCTGGTCTGGTTGTTATTAATCCATTCTTTTCTGGGCTGCAACAAATTGAAGGAAAATTAAACAGGTGTGAAGAGCCCAAAATCAGCAAACGCCCGAAAATTGCACCATGATATGTGCAACAAAAACTGAAACACACACTTCAAAAATCCAAATAAATGTCTATGGTGCTCAGTAAGAGTTTGACATTGCTATACATATTGTTATAACTCCTTCTATCACTATATATATGTTTTGTTAATTGTCATGTGATGATCAATCCTTATCAATTCTTGCTATTATTCTAAAATGTATAGCTGTCTTATGCCACAGTTTTAACCCCCTCCAAATTTTATTGTCTGTTTACTTAACATCTCACCCTGACCAGACCAGAATCTAACTTTCCAATTGGCCTTTCCAATTGTCTTTGATTAGCAATCAACTAAATTTAGTGGACTGCATATATTTCACACTAGTTTGGGCTGTGCATTGCACTGGCCTGTGCATTGCTATAACAACATATGTTCACATTTTCAAAGTGAAAATGTTATAAGTGAGGCATTAACATTAGAATTATACAATAATTCAGCAAGGATTGGGCAAGGGGCAAGACACAAGGCAAGTACTTCTGTCATTATGTTTGATCTACCTTTTTGTTTTCTTATGCAATTGCTACTGTAAAAGTAAAAATACTCAATATACTCATATATTCATATTCCTTTTTTCTACCTCTTGTCTCTATAACAAACTACATTATTCAATTACTCCTTCTCCCTCTCCACCTGCACTGTTCATTAGCCCATCTCTCTTAAACTCACCTTACTTTTGTACTCACAAACTTTACCTATTCCTAAACACTCTCTCTCCCCCCTGCACCTTGTCTCAAAAGCAGTTTCATTACTGTAAAACGGTATCACATCTCATGTCACTCTCCCTCTTGCTTTTACTTACTGCTGGTGACATCTCCCCTAATCCTGGTCCCCAACCACTGCCAAGCCGTGCACATCCATGTGTACCATCTCATAGACTCTCATAGAAAACAAAACTCTGCAAACCTTACTCACATTCCTCTTGCATCAAAAGCCACTACCCCTTTCACTTGCGCACTCTGGAACTTTTGCTCTGTTTGCAACAAGCTCACTTCTATACATGATCTCTTCATCTCCTGCTCCCTTAACCTTCTGGCCCTAACAGAAACCTGACTCTCTCCCCTAGACACAGCATCCACTGCTGCTCTGTCACATGGGGGTCTCCACTTCAGCCACACTCCTAGGTCTGGTAATAGACAAGGAGGTGGTGTAGGTATTTTACTTTCCTCTCGTTGCACCTTTCAACAAATACATCCCATCTCTTCCCTCACATTTCCCTCATTCAAAACCCATTTATTTTCCCCTCTCTCTGTACAGGTTGCAGTCATATTCCGAACTCCTGGCTCCTCAACTCGATTTCTAGATCACTTGGCTGCCTGGCTACCTTATTTCCTTTCCTCAGATACCCCTGTCCTCATTCTTGGCGACTTCAACATCCCCCTTGACAATCCCACTGCCTCATCTGCAAAACAACTTCTGCAACTCACTTCCTCTTTCGGTCTGTCACAATGGACTGATTCTCTCACTCACAAAGATGGTCACTCTCTTGACCTGATCTTTAGCTATCGATGCACTCTCTCAAACTTCACAAACTCCCCCTTTCCTCTCTCTGACCACCATCTCCTTACTTGCAACATATCATCCCTTCCTACAACTCTCCCTCCTTCTACTCCTCACACCAAACTTCACAGAAGCATTATGTCTTTAGATCAGCAACAGCTTGCTAATTCCCTCAAACCGCTCCTCTCATCCTTCTCCTCCTTTTCCTGCCCTGAACAATCTATCTGCCACTATAATTCCACCCTTATATCCGTCCTTGACAATCTCCCCCTCTTACCATTGCTCGGAAATCACACATTCATCCTCAGCCCTGGCATACTCCTCTGACACGGTACTTACGCAGATGGTCCCATACTGCTGAACGGCACTGGAGAAAATCTCGGAGTTCAGATGATTTTCTTCATTACAAATTCATCTTGAACTCCTACTATTCTGCCCTTAAGCTCCATAAGCAACACTTCTTCTCTACTCTTATCTCTTATCTTTCTTCAAACCCAAAACGTCTGTTCTCCACTTTCAATACTCTCCTCCGCACTCCCCCACCTCCTAATACAACTTCTCTGTCAGCTCAAGACTTTGCCAGCCACTTCAATAACAAAATTGACTCCATCAGAAATGAAATCAGCTCTCAACATAATTCCATTCTCTCCCCCCCCTCAAATGCTCTCACTCAACCACAACCCACACAACCTGAAACTCAGCTCATTCTCCCCTGTTACTGAGGAAGAAGTTTCAGCACATATACTGCGCTCTCACCTCACTACCTTTCCCCTTGACCCTATCCCCTCACAGCTACTCCCCTCCCTCTCTGCTACCCTTACCCCTATACTAACACACATTGTCAACCTCTCCCTCAGCACCGGTATATTTCCCTCATTGCTGAAATATGCACAGGTCACAACTATCCTCAAAAAACTTTCCCTTGATCCTACCTCCCCATCTAACTTCCACCCTATTTCCCTCCTCCCTCTTGCCGCAAAGCTTCTCTAAAAACTAGTATATGCACACCTATCCCATTTCCTTACAATAAACTCCTTTCTTGACCCACTGCAATCTGGATTTCGTTCCCATCACTCCACAGAGACAGCTATTGTTAAGCTTACCAGCTACCTACTTACAGCAAAATCAAAAGGCTACTTTTCTCTGCTTATCCTCCTTGATCTGTCCGCAGCCTTTGACACTATTGGCCACCCTCTTTTGCTCCAAACTCTCCAATCCTTTGGCATCTGTGGCACAGCCTTTTCGTGGCTCTCTTCCTACCTGTCAAACCGTACCTTTAGTGTAGCCTTCTCTGGGGCCTCCTCTGCCCCGTCACCACTTTCTGTCGGAGTACTGCAAGGCTCTGTCCTAGGTCCCCTTCTCTTCTCAATCTCCACATCATCACTAGGTTCCCTAATAAAGTTCCACGGTTTCCAATATCATTTGTATGCTGACGATACCCAAATCTACTTCTCTGCACCAGACCTATCTCCTTCCTTGCCAACCCGTGTCACTAATTGTCTTTCTCACATCTCTTCCTGGATGTCCTCTCACTACCTCAAGCTAAATCTCTCCAAAACTGAGCTCCTCATTTTCCCCCTTCTTCAAAAATCTCCACCACAATCTCTCTATAACTGTCGACAACTCCATCATTACCCCTACCCCGCATTCCCGATGTCTCGGGGTCACATTTGACTCAGATCTTTCTTTCACTCACATTCACTCACATTCAGTCCTTGGCTAAAGCCTGCCGCTTCCACCTTAAAAATATCTCTAAAATTAGACATTTCCTTACACAAGACACAACTAAGATTTTAATCCACTCTCTCATTCTTTCCCACCTCGATTACTGCAACTATGTCCTCTCTGGTCTCCCCACCTGCACCTAGCTCCTTTACAATCCATAATGAATGCCTCTGCCAGGCTCATATTACTTACACATCTATCTTCATCTGCTGCTCCTCTTTGCCAATCCCTTCACTGGCTTCCTCTTGCCTCTAGGATCAAACACAAAATTCTCACTCTGACATACAAAGCCCGCAACTGCACTGCTCCCCCCTAAATCTCAGACCTTGTCTCCAGATACTCTCCCTCCCATCCCCTTCACTCTGCTCATGACCTCCTACTCTCCTCCTCTCTTGTTACCTCATCGCACTCCCGTTTACAGGACTTCTCCAGACTGGCTCCCATCTTGTGGAACTCTCTGCCTCGCCCCACAAGACTCTCCCCTAGTTTTGAAAGCTTCAAGCGCTCCCTAGAGACTCTACTGTTCAGGTATGCATACAACCTCTGCTAACCTTACTTTATACCAGTTCCACTCCTCCATTGCTATCCCCTGAACCCCCTTAGCATGTAAGCCTAAGAGACCAGCTGTTTGTAGATCAGCTTCTTAACTAGTGCAACTCTTGGCAGGGCCCTCTACCCATTTGATCCCTATAATTGTTTTGCTGTACTCCCCCTTTGTTTATAGCGCTGCTGAATCTGTTGGTGCTCTACAAATAACCAATAATAATAAAATAATAATAATAATATATAGCCACTCTCTATAACACAACTGACTACTGATGAATCTGGAAATCAATCTGTGTAATCAATGCGGCCACTCTGAATTCAAGCTGCCTCACTGTTAATCAAGTTAGTTGTGACACCCGTCTCAGACAAAAACTTGTGCACTGGATCAAGGTAGGGGCAGCATTTCTGTTTAATGTAAAAATTAGTTTGTTTATCTAGATCTTCAAAATTCACGATGTTCTCAACTAAGTCTCCAGCAGTGTGCAGATGTTTGCTATTAATAGCTTTGATAGGTCAGCCAGGAAATTTTACGCAGGCTGAATAAAACCGCAGTGACAGTGGTTACGTTAGATTAACGATTTCATGTGTAGGCTTACCAGACAAAAATATATAATCAGAGGTATAATTCTTCCTTAGAATTATACCTCTGATTATATATTTTTGTCTCAGGTTTATGCCTTATCTATTGTTGGTGGCATAGCCACGCCCTATATAACCGATATACTGCTCTCTCAACGATCTTCCACTATGTATAGGCAGTATTATTGAGACTAGTGAATTACCATTTAATTTTTTAGAGGCATGACACCAATCCAACCTTGATTTGAAGATAATTCAATGTACATATACTACCGCTATTATACTCTACTTCACTGAAACTAGAGGCAAAATATTACCTGATAATAAGCATAGGTATATATGCATAGTCAATTGGCATCCCTGTCTGAGACTAGGAACAGATAAAAACGACAACAACCACCACACTTTATACATTATATTCATCCTAGCCCACCGGTGAATTACCACTTCAAGCATCCTTAGTCAACCTACTTAGAGTGACATCTTGATATTTTCTATTTTGCGCTAGCACATGTTAGATTTGTGCTTTTAAATGAATTCATTATTTTAAAATATCCAATAAAAGTAAAATTTTAAGACCTTCTTGCTCTTTGTTAATTCCAACTGAATATTATTGTCCTTATGGTTATAATGAGTAGTTGAGTGCTAATATGTATGGTTGAAATCAGCTAAGATGGGCTGTTTCCCATATGGTAGCTGCATCACCTGTAATGGTATGCTTAGGGGCAACACGTTCCAACATCCACACAACAACCATAGGTACATGATACGCCATAGGTTGTCCAGCACAAGTACGTTTGTGGTGTATATGCTGATATGCCCGTGTTCTAGGGTATACATTGGGAAAGCGGTAACTACCTTCTGTGAGCAGATGGCAAATCATTGTTGTGTCATCTGTGAAGCACTTACTAAGGGTGAATCAAACTAGCCAGTGGCATGCCACTGTAGTGAGTTCAAACATGGTGTTTCAAGTCTGCGATCAATGTTGATCGACCATGTACCCACATGCCTAGGGGTGGAAACAGGGCTAAGAAACTGCTACAAATGGAGAGTAAATGGATTTACCGGATAGACACCTTAGCTCCAAGGGGTCTTAATACCTCCCTGGATTTCAGTCCGTTCTATTTAAGGGTGGGACATATAATTTGAATATTGTTTTGGGTTCTCACTGTCCAAGAAGGTTTCTACCATACTCTGTTGGGCTTTGAAGTAGTCCAATATATTTAGCAGTAGTTGTTTGATGTTTAGGTAGTCTATGACTTTTCTTGCTAAAAATATGCTTAAAATATGTGATTGTGTGCAAGTTAACTTTGACTTTTCAATCTTAGCCCCATCTGTTATCTGATATTGCATTCTTTGATTTCATATCATGTTTAATGCTATACAATGTGGTATTTGACACCTTGTGTTCTAAATGTGCATAGTTAATATATTCTGTATAATTGCACACTTTTGCTGTTACAATAGTGGGGTCCATTTTGTAACATTAACAAGCTATATTGCTATGATATGCGCATTACATAGTGCTATGAATTAAGCGCTTTGGTAATGTTTTTTTTCTCTATCCTTTGTGACATCAATAGTGAGCAAAATATAAAATAGCATAGGTATACATTGTTCTACCCCTTATCCTTCTAATCGCCAGGATGACTATGTTTGGTGTGTATACACATGTTGCTATAGCAACATTGACACACACATCATGATGTTACATACGTCAGCACACTCTGATGACGTCACGCGCATGTGTTGAATGGCGGAACGCTCATGCGGTAAGAGACTGCAAGATGGGTATAAAAGGTCATGTTTTCTATATGTTTGTCATTGCTTTTAGATTTTCTTCGCTGTATTTTTGACATTTGACAAAGGCACAGTTGTGTGCCGAAACATTATGTCTTTTTAACTTTGATTTAATAAAACTGTATATATATATATATATATATATATATATAGTATATGTGTGTGTGTGTATATATACTCTATATGTAATATAAATATATATATATATATATATATATATATATATATATATGTTTTGTGTGTATGTCTAATAAGTTCTCATGATTATCTCTATGAGACCTTAGATATAGGCTTCCTTTAAGCCACAGTGAGTGTGTATGTGAGAGAATGTATTTGAATGTGTGTGCATTTTTTTTTGGGGGGGGGCAGGGTCGGCTCTAAGGGGGGGCATTGGGGGGCAATGCCCCCCCAAATGGAATGCTGTGCCCCCCAGGGCAAAAGAAGTGATTTAAATTTTTTTATTTTTTTTTACATTTTAAAAGAGACGGAACGTCCAGGGTCCCAAATGTCGCATCAACCATTTGCAGCTACTGGACCCTGGAGATCCGCCACTGGAGGGCCCAGATAATCTCATTACTCTCCTCTATTTACAACCAGATAACAAATAAAGTTGCATTTCACTGCTGGTGCTCTCACAGTTAACCTAGGGCTTGCAATGCCCCTCCTACTGCTAGCCCACTTACTACAGAGCTGAAGTGAGATGATGACATCATCAGACCTCTGCAGGAAGTGCTGGGAGAAGCTAACAGTCAGTGAGAGGGAAGGCAGAAGAAATTTTGTGAAAACACAGCCATATAACGAATGTGTGTGTGAGAGTAGTATCCCTTTCCTATTGTGCTTTATATCCTGGCAGCCACAGATAAAGAAGCAAATTGGGAATTCCTTGGTTTCCCCACTGCAGGTCACACAAAACAAGTGTGCATTTTGCCTGATTTATCTGCAGTGTTCAGTGTAAAATGTGTGTCAGATTATAGGTGCTCACATACACACACTTCAAATGTAGCTGTGGGACAATGAGTGAAATAGCCTTATGTTTATTATTTACATGTTTCAAAACATCTCCTATTTGCCCCCAAGGTTGTTATCTTATATATATATATATATATATATATATATATATATATATATATATATATATATATATATATATATATATATATATATACACACACATACATACACACACATAGACATCAATGGGGAGAGCGTGTTAGGAAAAAAACACAGCCATATAACCAATGTTTGTGTGAGAGTAGTATCCCTTTCCTATTGTGCTTTATATCCTGGCAGCCACAGATAAAGAAGCAAATTGGGAATTCCTTGGTTTCCCCACTGCAGGTCACACAAAACAAGTGTGCATTTTTCCTGATTTATCTGCAGTGTTCAGTGTAAAATGTGTGTCAGATTATAGGTGCTCACATACACACACTTCAAATGTAGCTGTGGGACAATGAGTGAAATAGCCTTATGTTTATTATTTACATGTTTCAAAACATCTCCTATTTGCCCCCAAGGTTGTTATCTTATATATATATATATATATATATATATATATATATATATATATATATATATATATACACATACATACACACACATAGACATCAATGGGGAGAGCGTGTTAGGAAAAAAACCTAACAGCTGAAGCGCGTAATGAAAACCTCTGTAACGCAACCCCATTGATGATGGGGGGAAAAAAGTTAAATTTAAACCTAACATCCTAACATAAACCACAAATCTAAATACCCCTAATCTTCTGCCCCCGACATCGCCGACAGCTAAATAAAGTTATTAACCCCTATTCCACCGCTCCCTGACATTGCCGCCACTATAATAAAGCTATTAACCCCTATCCCCTCGCACCCCAACATCACTGACACTATAATAACGCTATTAACCACTATTTTGGCCGCTCCCCGACATCGCCGCCACTAAATAAATTTATGAACCCCTAAACCTCTGACCTCCCACATCACTGCCATTAAATAAACCTATTAACTCCTAAACTGCCAGCCCCCCACATTGCAAAAAACTACAGCAGGCATCTTCTATCTTCATCCAGGAGGCATCTTCTATCTTCATCCTGGCGGCGACTTCTATCTTCATCCCGCTGGCGCGGAGTGGGTCCATCCTTGAAGACATCTGGCGCAGAGCGTCCTCTTCATACGGTCACCATCGTACTCTGAATATTTAATACAAGGTAGCCTTTTCAAAATGGCGTCCCTTGCATTCCTATTGGCTGATTTGATTTTTAAATTTCAAATCAGCCAATAGGATCAGAGCTACTAAAATCCTATTGGCTGTTCAAATCAGCCAATAGGATAAGAGCTACTTAAATTCTATTGGCTATTCAAATCAGCCAATAGAATTTCAGTAGCTCTTATCCTATTGGCTGATTTGAACAGCCAATAGGATTTCAGTAGCTCTCATTCTATTGGCTAATTTGAATTTCAAAAATCAAATCAGCAAAATGGAATTCAAGGGACAATATTTTGAAAAGGCTTCCTTGCATTGAAGATTCAGTGTACGGCGGTGTTTGGAGATGGGTTTGACAGTTGCAATTTCTTCTGCTCGTAGAGTCTCAGAACTCTCGGCGTTGCAGTGTGATTCCCCTTACCTTATCTTTCCTTCTGATAAGGTGGTTTTGCGTACTAAGTTAGACAGTTTATCAACTGTAAAACTGAAACCGTTTCTACCTTTTGTCCTGTAGCTGCCTGATTTTCTATGTGGGAAAAACTAGGCGGAAGATAGAGTAACGGAGCACAGGGATAATATTAAGGATTCCCTAGATGGTGAGATTAAATTTAAGAGCAGTGTAGCGCTGCATTTTTCTATACACCATTCTTGTTCTCCAAATGACCTTAAAGTGGTTGGAATTGAATCCTGCTCTCTGTATGAGAGAGGGGGGAATATTGATAATATTCTCCTTAAAAAGGAGACAGCTTGGATGTATAAGTTAAATACGGTTGTACCAAATGGACTCAACGAAAAGTTTGAGTTCGTAGCATTTCTTTAAAAGTCTTGGGTTACAGATTTGAAATTTATAATTCAAAGCTAAGAATTAACTAGTCTAATGTGTTATTTCCTGTTCTTTGTTCGGTTTTATGGGGCGGTGGTCGAAAGGAACTCAAGATTTGTGGACCCAGTAATTTTATAAAATGAATGAAATTTGGTTCTGTATGAACCGTGTTTAGCTTCCCAACTATATATATTTTTATTATTATTATTATTAATTACTTTCTTTGGCCCAATTTATAACTGAATTGTTATTTATTTGATTTAATTTTAAATTGTTTGTCTTCAGTTTGGGCTTTTTGCTAAGTATGTTCACGTTGTAGACCCTGTAGAAAAATGTTTTGTGCGCACTATGTATTTACATAGTACGCAATGTCCACATTGAAAACATCTTTTACTTATTCTATGTTCTCCTAGCCAAACTTTTTTATCAGGGCTTTTAACAAAGTAACTCCTTACAAGTTTATCTTTCAAATTTGGGGCTCTCCTAGCAACTAAGGAAGGTTTATCTGCTTGCAGAAATTGCCACTTTTGGGAGAGCATTGTACGAATTCTTTCCCAATGGCAGTTATACTCAATGACAAATATTATCTTTTGATCAATGGTGTCACTTGTTTGTTTGTAGAGCAAATCATCTCTCTTTTCTTTTCTTACCCTATTTAACGCATAATTCAGGTTTCTCTTTGAATACCCTCTATTCTCGAATCTACTATACATATCAACAGCATGAGCATAAAATTTACATTTACTTGAACAATTTCTTAAACAGAAAGCGATTTAGGATGGTGACTAGACGCTTGCTATTAGTAGCGGTATTCTTACGATAGATCTCAGTAACCAAAGAGTTTCCTTCTTTCTTTATTTTGATATCAAGAAAGGATAGCTCATGTAAATCATATTCAAATGTTAACAAAATGTTAAATTAATTTTTATTCAAAATATTAACAAATTATTTTAAAGAATTACTAGTGCCCCTCCAAAGGAGAAACACATCGTCGACATAGCGCAGCCAAATAAGGACATGTTTATCTATCCATTCTTGTAATTCACCAAAAACCACCAAAATTTCCCATAGTCCCAAAAGCAGGCATGCATAAGATGGGGCTCAAGTAGCCCCCATTGCAGTTCCTCTGATTTGTTTAAAAAAAATTTGATCAAAAACAAAAACAATCGGCTAGATTACGAGTTTTGTCGGTAAAGCTGTACGGTGCTAATGAGCAGTTTATGCTCACCGCTCACCTACAAACAATGCTGGTATTACGGGTTTTTACAAACCCGGCGTAAGCCGCAGAAAAGTGAGCGGAGAGCAAAATTTAGCTCCACATCTCACTGTAATACCAGCGCTGCTTACGGTAGCGGTGAGCTGGCTAAACGTGCTCATGCACGATTTCCCCATAGGAATCAATGGGGGAGAGCCGGCTGAAAAAAACCTAACACCTGCAAAAAAGCAGTGTTCAGCTCCTAACGCAGTCTCATTGATTCCTATGGGGAAACACATTTTATGTCTACACCTAACACCCTAACATGAACCCCAAGTCTAAACACCCCTAATCTTACACTTATTAACCCCTAATCTGCCGACCCCAACATCGCAGACACCTACATTATATTATTAACCCCTAATATGCCGCTCCAGACACCGCCGCCACCTACATTATACTTATGAACCCCTAATCTGCTGCCCCCAACACCGCCACCACCTACATTATATATATATTAACCCCTAAACTGCTGCCCCCAACATCGCCGACACTGTATTAAAGTTATTAGCCCCTAAATCTAAGTCTAACCCTAACCCTAACACCCCCTAACTTAAATATTATTTAAATAAATCTAAATAAAATTGCTACAATTAACTACATTATTCCTATTTAAAACTAAATACTTCCCTGTAAAATAAACCCTAAGCTAGCTACAATATAACTTAGTTACATTGTAGCTAGTTTAGGATTTATTTTTATTTTACAGGCAAGTTTGTATTTATTTTAACTAGGTAGAATAGTTAATAAATAGTTATTAACTATTTAATAGCTACCTAGTTAAAATAAAGACAAATTTACCTGTAAAATAAAACCTAACCTGAGTTACAATTATACCTAACACTACACTATAATTAAATTAATTCCCTAAATTAACTACAATTAATTACAATTAAATACAATTATCTAAAGTACAGAAAAAAAAACACTAAATTACAGAAAATAATAAAATAATTACAAGTTTTTTAAACTAATTACACCTAATCTAATCCCCCTAATAAAATAAATAAATAAAAAAAATAATAAAAAGCCCTATCCTATACTAAATTACAAATAGCCCTTAAAAGGGCTTTTTGTGGGGCATTGCCCCAAAGTAATCAGCTCTTTTACCTGTAAAAAAAAGTACAATACCCCCCCAACATTAAAACCCACCACCCACACACCCAACCCTACTCTAAAACCGACCCAATCCCCCCTTAATAAAACCTAGCACTAACCCCTTGAAGATCACCCTACTTTGAGAAGTCTTCACCCAACCGGGCCGAAGTCCTCCAGACGGGCAGAAGTCTTCATCCAAGCCAGGAAGAAGAGGTCCACCAGACGGGCAGAAGTCTTCATTCAGAGGGCATCTTCTATCTTCATCCATCCGGGCGGGGAGCGGGTACATCTTCAAGACATCCGATGCGGAGCATCCTCTTCCATCGACGTCGACTGTAGAATGAAGGTTCCTTTAAATGACGTCATCCAAGATGGTGTCCCTTCAATTCTATCAGCCAATCAGTATTAAGGTAGAAAAAATCCTATTGGCTGAAAAATCCTTTTTGGCTGATCCAATCAGCCTTAAAAGGGCAAAAAGCCCTTTTAAGGGCTATTTGTAATTTAGTATAGGGTAGGGCTTTTTATTATTTTGGGGGGCTTTTTTATTTTATTAGGGGGATTAGATTAGGTGTAATTAGTTTAAAAAACTTGTAATTATTTTATTATTTTCTGTAATTTAGTGGGGGGGTTATACTTTAGATAATTGTATTTAATTGTAGTTAATTGTAGTTAATTTAGGGAATTAATTTAATTATAGTGTAGTGTTAGGTGTAATTGTAACTCAGAATAGGTTTTATTTTACAAGTAAATTTGTCTTTATTTTCACTAGGTAGTTATTAAATTGTTAATAACTATTTAATAACTATTGTACCTAGTTAAAATAAATACAAAGTTGCCTGTAAAATAAAAATAAAGCCTGAGATAGCTACAATGTAACTATTAGTTATATTGTAGCTATCTTAGGGTTTATTTTATAGGTATTTAGTTTTAAATAGGAATAATTTAGTTAATAATAGTAATTTTTTTAGATTTATTTAAATTATATTTAAGTTAGGGGGTGTTAGGGTTAGACTTAGGTTTAGGGGTTAATACATTTAATATAGTGGTGGCGACGTTGGGGATGGCAGATGAGGGGTTAATAAAATGTAGAAAAAAGAAGAATTACCAATGGCACTACTTGTATAGTATTTATAGACTTATATCCAATAATAGGATACTTGGGTATTATTAACCCAAGTTCCAGGGTAGGTGCTGTGTATATTGGGAACTACAATTGAAGAGAGTTGTGGAGAAGAGAGAGCTCTGCACAACAAGTATACACTTATAGCACTTTAAAGTCTGGATAAATAAATCACCCTTGGGTGATAATGTGAATCACAAAAATCATATGTAAATACTATGGTACTTATGGGCAAGATAGATAGAAGAGAACATAATTAAAAATTTACTTTTATTAAATCGTTTTAAAAAAATTCTCACGTACATACAACACACAGTTAAAACTACGACTAGAGGGAATTCGCATAGACGTGCCCTTCAGGTAATGTATGCTATGAATATAGCGAATGAAGGTAGTAGTTATATACTCTAAGAGGGAAATTCTGTATATTGTCTGGCTTATATATAAGTGCCAGAACAATTCGGTATTCACCCAGAGATATTAGGACTACTGCCAGGTATAAACTCTTAACTGGTAAAGCACTGGGGTAAATTAACGTAAGTTATAGCGTTGCCTGAGAAATATAAGGCGCTTGAGCAATAACACCCTGTTAGCTACTGGAGTGGTAGTTAACATGGAGGGTAATAAATTCGAGAATTCTAAGTGACATAGACTGGCTGGTGATGTGAGTTTAATAAACAGCACTTGAATTGAAGCATGTGATGGTAAGGAGTCCAGTGAGCTCCTGTGTTTTAGGAATCGTCTAGCAGGGTTCGATTAGCGTGTCCCTTTCAGCTACTCTTATTATTCTATTTTTACTGACACTGGGGTTATTGCTCGTTGGCAGCAGCCTTATGGTTTATATCTGGCATCAATTTCATTCAAATGCCTTACTAGCAAATATACTCTACACGGCATTAAACAAACCTAAAACCAGCCTTATAACCATACCTGCCAATGACATACTGATTTAGTTTACAAGTTACTGCCTTAATATACGGCGCAAATATTTGGTCAACTAACTGGTAATTAATTTTACATAACTGCCAGCCAACTCTTTGCTCTCTGACCGATACACATACAATAAATGTGCGTGGGTTAACCAATGGTATTTACAAACTACGATTTAAGTGTGGGTATTTATACTATCGCTACAGTGCACAAAACCTCTCTGTATCAATTGTTACGTTAAACAATGTATATGTTTTTACTTGCAAAGCATTTGCCATATCAATACTACTTCTAGATCACTAAAGCATATATTTCAGCTTTTTACCCACACGCTGTGCGAATCAACACAAGCCGCAAATGGTTAACCCCACATATAAAAGTGTATGAAAGTTTCCGCTGCAGCACACTAGAATATCTTTCAAGTACCTCCAAACAAAATTACCTTTGATAAGTAAGCTACCCCCTGTGATTATTAGGGGTGCAATAATACCTATTTACGAACTAACTTTACTCGGGTGCTTGTATCTATATATTATTTCATAGGTGTGCCGATTTTAGTGGAACAATTCTCTATCTGATCATGTGATCAAGCAACAGGCTGAATGTAGTACAATATCACACCAATAACACCATCTACTACCGACATACGAAAGTATGCTACACTGACTTAATTCTAAGTATTCAGCATAGTACAATAATTTACCTAGTGGGTTTAATACCACTATACTCAGCATATATTTTATACTGCTTCTATACATATACACTCAATTAACGCTATGCCCTACCCTAATAAGAATTAGGTTCAATCGCTCTTATGCTGCAAGAGGCGTATGTTAAATATATCAGCCTCTATTTACAAACCGCAATCGTCAATATGAGATGTATGTGCTCTCTATAAATACCTTAATGCAGCATTAGGCTTTACACTTGTGAGGGCTCAGTGTTTCAAAGACATCACATGCTTCAATTCAAGTGCTGTTTATTAAACTCACATCACCAGCCAGTCTATGTCACTTAGAATTCTCAGATTTATTACCCTCCATGTTAACTACCACTCCAGTAGCTAACAGTGTGTTATTGTTCAAGTGCCTTATATTTCTCAGGCAACTCTATAATTTACGTTCATTTACCCCAGTGCTTTACCAGTTAAGAGTTTATACCTGGCAGTAGTCCTAATATCTCTGGGTGAATACTGAATTGTTCTGGCACTTATATATAAGCCAGACAATATACAGAATTTCCCTCTTAGAGTATATAACTACTACCTTCATTCTCTATATTAATAGCATACATTACCTGAAGGGCACGTCTATGCGAATTCCCTCTAGTCGTAGTTTTAACTGTGTGTTGTATGTACGTGAGAATTTTTTTAAAACGATTTAATAAAAGTAAATTTTTAATTAAGTTCTCTTCTATCTATCTTGCCCATAAGTACCATAGTATTTACATATGATTTTTGTGATTCACATTATCACCCAAGGGTGATTTATTTATCCAGACTTTAGAGTGCTATAAGTGTATACTTGTTGTTCAGAGCTCTCTCTTCTCCACAACTCTCTTCAATTGTTAATAAAATGTAACTAGTGTTTGCGAGGCGGGAGTGCGGCGGTTTAGGGGTTACTATATTTATTATTGTGGCGGCGATGTCCAGTTTGGCAGATTAGGGGTTAAAAAAATTTATTTTAGTGTTTGCGATGTGTGGGGGGGCCTCGGTTTAGGGGTTAATAGGTAGTTTATGGGTGTTAGTGTACTTTTTAGCACTTTAGTTAAGAGTTTTATACTACAGCGTTAGCCCAACTACTGACTTTCAAATGCGGTACGAGTCTTGACAGGAGATGGTCTACCGCTCACTTTAAGGAAGACTCGTAATACCGGCATTAGGAAAATCCCATTGAAAATATAGGATACGCAATTGACGTAAGTGGATTTGTGGTATTTTTGAGTCTGGCAGAAAAAGTGAGCGGTACACCTGTACCTGCAAGACTCGTAATACCAGCGGGCATTAAAAAGCAGCGTTAGGACCTCTCAGTGCTGCTTTCTAACCCTAATGCAAGACTCGTAATCTAGGTGATTATTTGTTAATACAAATTCCAAAGGTTCCACAACAAAGTTAATATGTTTCTGGAAAGGTACACCTCTGCTGTCCAAAAAATATTTGGCTGCTCTTAGACCGATCTCATGAGGAATGGATGAATAGAGACCCTCTGTATCAAGGGATACTAGTATGGTATCCTGTTCAACATCTAGGCCATCCAATTTCTTCAGGAGGTCGCTGGTGTCTTTTACATAGGACGTTAGTGTAGGCAGAAAAGGTTTTAAGAAAGTGTCTACATAGTTTCTCAGGTTCTTGGTAAAGATCCCAATACCTGAAATTATTGGTCGTCCTGGTGGGTCTCTCATATTTTTTTTCTTGAACTTGCAAAACAAAAAAAAAGGCTTATCTGCAGAGGATTGTTTCTCCGTTTGCCGACTGGATAACATCTCTTTTTAGTTTGTCTCTTTCCCAGCTGGGTGTATAAGACAGAGAGGCCTATCTATCAAAGTGTCAACTGCAAATACGCCGTAATTCCGCATCGTAATTGTTGCGAGATTGATCCGACCTAGTTATGAAAACCTACAGACAGGCAAATGTTGAAATTTGTGATGTAAAATATGAACCTGCGACCTCAATCTGAGGCAGATTGATGCTTACGTCACTACAGATGTTCCGAATACACTTTCGGCTCTATATGACACTTTTTCCCAGTTATCAAACTTTTAACAGGCACACTCGCGTCTTTTCCGACCCAGTGTACCTGGTTTTCAATCCGCCACCCTGGAGGCCCGCTGATGCCATAGAAATCAATGGGAGTCTGAAAGCAGCGAAAGCTTATGTTCGATGCTGCAAGACAAAGACATATAACCCAATGATTTCTATGGTAGAAAACAAGTAACGTTTACACCTAACACCCTAACATAAACCCCGAGTCTAAACACCCCTAATCTGCGCACCGACATCGCTGCAACCTAAATAAAGATATTAAAACCTATCCCGCTTTTCCACGACACCGCTGCCCCTAAATAAACATATTAACCCCTAAACCTCTGGCCTCCCACATCACTACCACTAGCTAAACCTAGTAACCCCTAAACCATCAGCCCCCCACAACGCCAAAAACTAAATGAAGCTATTAACCCCTAAACCTAACAACCCCCTAACTTTAAATTAAAATTACAAGATCCCTATCTTAATATAAGTTAAAACGTACCTGTAGAATTAAAATAAACTATTTTAAACTATTAATTAACCTAACCTAACTATTATCCTACAATTAAATTAAAATGCAAATTAAATAAACTAAATTACATATTAAAGAAACCTAACCCTACTCAAATTATTTAAATATACAATTAAACATTATTATTATTAAAAGTACTAAATTACAGAAAAAACAAACACTAAGTTACAAAATAACCCCACTAAATTACGAAAAATAAAAAACCAAATGATCAAAAATAAAAAAGAATTACACCTAATCAAATAGCCCACAAAAGAGAAAGAAAAGTACAAAATGTTATAGTCGTTGGGAAGCTGTTACATGTAGCAACGTGCAGAGTATTATACGTTAATATGCTAGGGAGCCTTATGAAGTGTGCTCATTTTAAATTTAATAAGAACCTTAAGCCAAACAACCAGTAATACCGGATACAGTCTCTGAGGTCTATTTATCATATGTCTGTCGGACCTGATCCAACAGTGCGGATCAGGTCCGACAGACATTGCTTAATGTGGAGAGCAATATGATCTCTGTATTCAGCATTGCACAAGCAGCTAACAAGAACTGCTGGTGCAACACCGCCCCCTGCAGACTCGCGGCCAGTTGGCCCCCAGCAGGGGGGTGTCAATCAACCTGATCATACTCGATCGGGTTGAATTCCGGCGATTCCTGTCCGCCTCATCAGAGCAGGTGGACAGGGTTATGGAGCAGCGGTCTTTAGACCGCTGCTTCTTAACTGGTGTTTCTGGCAAGCCTGCTGGCTCTCCAGACACACAGGACCTCAAGCTCCATTCGGAGCTTGATAGATAGGCCCCATTATATCCTCTATAGCACACAAGTCCTAATACTGTAAGCTCAAGACAATTCAATAGGCAAATTTAGATCTGGCTCAATGTAGGAGGAAAGGAGACCGTGCAGTACTGACAGCTGTTAATGTAATGCTTCCTCGGGCTGACAGCTGGTGAGACACCTCCCAATCAAGTAACCGTAGAAACCCGTATTTTCTGCAGTGCTAATCTTGGAGGTGACTCTAAATGAGCTGTCTGGGGTCCTACATTGTTGATTATAGTATGCTCTTGTTTGTTCACTCACATGTACTCTGCTTCCCTTCTCACAAAACGCTATACCACCTCTGCTGACAGTGATGTCACAGGCACCTGGAGCCCTTAAAAGTCCCGGGCGTGCTGAAAGGAATGGAATCCCTGTACCCCATAAGCAAAACTAGAAAACAAATAAATTCTAGCACATCCAGGTAGATATTTGAAAAACATCCAGGAGAAAAGCATGAAAAATATATAAAAAATACTTTAATGTGTTTTGTATAAACTCATACTGACTAGAAAGAGAGCTATTAAAAATATATCTGACCGGTTTCGGCCCAAACAGCCGTAGTCATAGACATTTACCATACACACGCTTTTCTCCTGGATGTTTTTCAAATATCTACCTGGATGTGCTAGGATTTATTTGTTTTCTAATCTAATAGCCCTATCAAAATAAAAAAGCCCCCCCCCCAAAAAAAACCCTAGCCTACAATAAACTACCAATGGCCCTTAAAAGGGCCTTTTGTGGGGTATTGCCCCAAAGATAACAGCTCTTTTACATCGCAAAAAAATACAAACACCCCCCAACAGTTAAACCCACCACTCAACCCCCCCAAATAAAAAACCTATCTAAAATAACCTAAGCTCCCCATTGCCCTGAAAAGGGCATTTGTATGGGCATTGCCCTTAAAAGGGCATTTAGCTCGTTTACATGCCCAGACCCTAATCTAAAAATAAAACCCACCAAAAAAAACCTTAAAAAAACCTAACACTAACCCCCGACGATCCACTTACAGTTCTTGATGTCCCGCTTGAAGGATCCATTCAGAGATGGCTGGCCTGACCCTAACCGCCCCAGTACTTTATAAAGTGACCACAGTAATCTGTGACATGGTCCAGCACCCCGTACTGTATATAGTGCTACTGTATAGACTGACACTGTTTACCCCCCGCCCCCCCCATGCTGTAGTAACAAGGTCTATAATTTGCTGGTTCCACAAACATACACACACACATACACACACGCACATACATGCATAAATACACACACAGTCACATACATACATACATACATACACACACACATAAACACCAATGGGTAAAACAGAAAAACTAACCCCTGTAGTCAGAGATACTAGTGAAGCATCATGTCACACTCACATGATATCAGTGCATGTAGTGGCAGGTCAACGTTTTTTATTGTAAAAACAAATAATTTAAGCTGGGCCCCCACCCTTGGGGGCCCAGTCGCAATTTCGACCTCTGCACCCCCTGTAGTTTCGCCCCTGTTAATGATATTACCACGGTTCATCTATTGGTTTAAATGAATTTGTAACTCAATACTCTTGATGTATACAACTGGGCACTGTAGTCATCATGATTATACTAGCCATGACGTTTCTCCTTTTTTCTTAAAAGAATAAAATTGATGTTGTTAGGTTTAGGGGTTAATAGTTTAATTTAGTTTTTTGTGATGTGGGGGGCTGGTGGTTTAGGGGTTAATAGGTTTATTTAGTGGCGGTGATGTGGGAGGTCAGGGGTTTAGGGGTTAATAACTTTATATAGTGGCAGCAATGTCGAGAAGCAGCGGCATAGTGGTTAATAGCTTTATTATAGTTTTGCTGATATTGGGGTGCGGGGGGGAATATGGGTTAATAACTTTATTATAGTGGTGGCGATGTCAGGGAGTGGTGGAATAGGGATAATAACTTTTATTAGTGGCGCTAATGTCGGGAGCAGCACATTAGGGGTTAATAAATTTAATATAGTGTTTGCAATGCTGGAGGGTGGCGGTTTAGGGGTTAATAGGTAGTTTATGGGTGTTAGTGTACTATGTAACACTTTAGTTATGAGTTTTGTGAAACATTTTTGTTGCGCAAAACTCATAACTACTGCTTTCAGAAGGCGGAATAGATTGTGTTGGATTAGGCTGGAACGCAAGCATTTTAGCCTCACCGCACAACCTGTAATAACGGCGCTATGGAAATCCCACGCAAAAAAATCATTTTTTTGAGTGCGGGATTGACGTTGCATTACAGGCTAAAATGCTTGCGATACAGCTATACCGACACAAAACTCGTAATCTAGGTGTAAGTATTTAAATAAAATCCTATTAAAATCAAAATAATCTGATTTAAATTAAAACAATCTAATTTAAATTTAAAAAACAAATATTACTCTTTTATCCACCCTGCTCTGTTTATGTCTAAGTACAATAAACACACAAAAACAATCTATATAAGGCACATAAAAGAGTACTGTTAGAGGCTCTTGTACTTGAGATATTATAGTCAATAGTAGTGTGCTCCTGATTACTCACCTTGGGTGAAAAAATGGTCATTGTCTCTCTCCCTCAATGCAAGAAGTAGTTTGGGAACCCATAAAGAAGTGGCATGAAGCCCAAAACTTTTTTATTTATTTTACTTCAATATCAGAGTGTATAATTAAAATAAAATACTTTTAAACTTACTTAATTCTCTTGGTATGCGTTGTTGCAGCACAGGTAGGGAAGCTCAGGAGCATGGACATGTCTGATGCATTGTATTGTAGCAGTTTTGCCAGAATACTTTTAACAATATTATACATTTACAAGAGCACTAGGGGGCAGCAGTGTTTGCTGCAATGTAGTTCTCCAGACAAGTGCTCAATGTTTGCCTAAGTATTCTCTTTTGTTGGTTTTATGCCCATTTAAAATACAGACACAATCAAATTGTCAGAATTGTTCCAGTAAATTAAAAACAGTTCTTTATTTGTAATAATGGTATCTCCCCACTACTTACCATTGGTAAACATGTAAGAGGACACACAGGTATTCGCTGGCTCAGAGCACTTTTCGTATGGGCCAAAACACGAAGCTCCTGTGGAGCTTTTACATGTCCTGCACTTCAGTGATTTTCCTATATTGGCAACACATAAAAGAGGTATTTTCAGTAGTTTTGAGTACTTAAATAAACTTAATTAGGTGCAAAATATGTATGATCATTTTTTTTATTTATAGTTTTTTATTGAGGTTCAAAATGTATACACATCAGACATATGTAGGGAACAATAAATTAATATAACGTCAAATACAACTGAAATAGTTTGCCAAAGGCCAGATGCAAGAGATACAGTGCATACAAAATATGTCCCCAAAATTTCTATACCAAATCTTATCTGAATTATAGGGCTTTACATTCATACTTAACAATTAGTGCATGACGAAAATATTAACTTGCTTAATATATGGCTAGATTACAAGTGGCACACTATTGTTAGCACGTGACGCAATAAGCAATATTCTGACCACGTTAACTTGCGCTCGTATTACAAGTTGAAAGTAAGCTGGTATGCTCTAGCACAAACAGAATTTGCTGTTCTTGGGTTAGCGTGACTGAAGACCCAGGTAAAGTGTAAGGGGTAAAAAAAAAAAAGTGCACCAAAATAACAAAAACTTATTCAAATAAGAAATCTCCCTGTAAATACAGCAGTAGATATATCAGCAGTCTATATTCAAAGATTTCTCTTATTTAGTCCATATAGGATATAATAGATAATGAGAAAGCATCCTTGAATGGTATCCTAAATAGCGTGGGGATCAACTATAGACCCCGTCAGGGTTCCTAGTTACACTCCTTACCCCCAGGGCCGGCCCTAGCCATTTAGGTGTCCAAGGCAGGATGACAAAATTGAGCCCCTTTCTTCCCACCCCAAACCCCGCCCAATCTCCGCCCCTAACCCGCAGAATCTCTGCCCCTAAACCGCACAATCTCCGCTCCTAACCCCACACAATCTCCACCCCCAACCCCGTACAATCTCCGCCCCCACAGCTTTTAGAATAAAATTAGAAAATCAGAGAACAATCAGTTAAGGTAATGCACAACATTTTATAAAAACAAAAACATATAAATCCACTAATGTGGAGCATTATAACATTGTATATATTGCAATATACAATTTGTACTATTGGAACAACTGTTTATGTATATAATGAAGAATTATGCTAACAATTAGGAACAGTTGAGTTGAACTTGGCCTTATTTTTATGTGTTTTCTTCTGATAACAAGAACATTACAGAGAAGCCAGGGCCGGCCCTAGCAAGTGCAGGTCCCTAGGCAGAATGACAGTGTGGGGCCTCTAACAAGAACAAAAAATACTTAAAAGAAATGGGGCAATGCACTGTACCACACAAACACACAGATATAATACACACACAGAGATACTTTTATACACATACATCCACTCACTCAGACACATACACGGGTGTACACACAAAGACAGCCCCCCACACACACAAACAGCACACACACACAGCCCCCCCACACATACAGCCCACACGCCCACACACAGCCCACACAGCTCACACACACACACAGTCCCCCACACACAAACAGCCCACACACACACAGCCCCCCCCCACACACACACACCCTACACACACAGCCCACACGCACACACACACACAGCCCACACACACACACACAGCCCCCCACACACACACACACAGAAAGCCTACACACACAGCCCACACACACACACCCCACAAAGCCCACACACAGCCCACACACAGTCCCCACAAACATACACACAGCCCACACACACACACACCCCACACACACACACACCCCACACACACACACAGCCCACACACAGCCCACACACACACACACACACAGCCCACACACCACACACACACACACCCAGGGCCGCCACTAGAAATTGACTGACTGACTCAACCATTGATCAGGGCCCCCCCCCCCCTCCTTTGACATGTGCAATTTTTGACCAAGTGACTAAAACGTATATGCACTTTATTCTTAATTGTCTATTTAAACTTGGAAATGTTGTAAAGGTAGTAACATACACACACACACACAGACACACTCATACACTGAAACACACAAACACACTCACACATAAGGGGGTCAATCCGATAAAAATCGTCGCCCGCAAAAGTCGGCGACGCCAATATTTGCGCGGGTTTGGTATCACATATACGGCGTAACCTAGAAGTTACGCGCGTATATTTCTGCCGTCGCCCGCCATAGGCAGGTATACCAAACCAGCACAGTTTGGTATCCAATATACAGCGTAAGGACTTACGTGGCGAAAATGGAGAAATCTTACTCCATTTTCACCTTGCCACAAAAAGCAGCCGTAAGAAGCTTTACGCTGAGTATTGGAGCCCCGTAACTCTCTAAACTAGCTGCTAAATAAAACCTAACACCTAACGCATGCGCAATGTCTATCTACCTGTCAACCGCGATCTGCTAAATAAAACCTAACACCTAACGCATGCGCAATGTCTATCTACCTGTCAACCGTGATCCCCTTCCGCAATCCCTAATAAAGTATTTAACCCCTAAACCGCCGCTCACGGAACCCACCGCCATCTACATAAACTAACCCCCTACTGTGAGCCCCTAAAACCACCACCATCTAACTGATCTATCCCCTAATGTGAACCCCTTACACCGCCGCCATCTACCTTATCTATCCCCTAATCTGACCCCTTACACCGCCGCCACCTATATAAAAAATATTAACCCCTAATCTAATCCCCCTATACCGCCGCCAGCTATATTAATATTATTAACCCCTAATCTAATCCCCCTGAAATAATTATCTCTATTACCAGCCCTTAAAAGGGCCTTTTGTGGGGCTTTGCCCCAAAGTAAACAGCTCTTTTGCCCTATAACCTGCCCTCCCTACACCGCCGCCACCTATATTAATAGTATTAACCCCTAATGTAAGCCCCTTACACCGCCGCCATCTATATTAAAATTATTAACCCCTAATTTAATCTACCTACCCCGCCGCCAGCTATATTATCTATATTAACCCTAAGTATATTATAGTTAATATAGTTATTACATTATATATATTAACTATATTAACCCTAATTATATTAGGGTTAATATAGTTAATATAGTTACTATAGTATTTATATAAACTATATTAACTCTATCTAACCCTAACACCCCTAACTAAATTCTTATTAAATAAATCTAATTCATATTATAAACTAAAATATTCCTATTTAAATCTAAATACTTACCTATAAAATAAACCCTAAGATAGCTACAATATAATTAATAATTACATTGTAGCTATGTTAGGGTTTATACAGGGAGTGCAGAATTATTAGGCAAATGAGTATTTTGACCACATCATCCTCTTTATGCATGTTGTCTTACTCCAAGCTGTATAGGCTCGAAAGCCTACTACTAATTAAGCATATTAGGTGATGTGCATCTCTGTAACGAGAAGGGGTGTGGTCTAATGACATCAACACCCTATATCAGGTGTGCATAATTATTAGGCAACTTCCTTTCCTTTGGCAAAATGGGTCAAAAGAAGGACTTGACAGGCTCAGAAAAGTCAAAAATAGTGAGATATCTTGCAGAGGGATGCAGCACTATTAAAATTGCAAAGCTTCTGAAGCGTGATCATCGAACAATCAAGCGTTTCATTCAAAATAGTCAACAGGGTCGCAAGAAGCATGTGGAAAAACCAAGGCGCAAAATAACTGCCCATGAACTGAGAAAAGTCAAGCGTGCAGCTGCCAAGATGCCACTTGCCACCAGTTTGGCCATATTTCAGAGCTGCAACATCACTGGAGTGCCCAAAAGCACAAGGTGTGCAATACTCAGAGACATGGCCAAGGTAAGAAAGGCTGAAAGACGACCACCACTGAACAAGACACACAAGCTGAAACGTCAAGACTGGGCCAAGAAATATCTCAAGACTGATTTTTCTAAGGTTTTATGGACTGATGAAATGAGAGTGAGTCTTGATGGGCCAGATGGATGGGCCCGTGGCTGGATTGGTAAAGGGCAGAGAGCTCCAGTCCGACTCAGACGCCAGCAAGGTGGAGGTGGAGTACTGGTTTGGGCTGGTATCATCAAAGATGAGCTTGTGGGGCCTTTTCGGGTTGAGGATGGAGTCAAGCTCAACTCCCAGTCCTACTGCCAGTTTCTGGAAGACACCTTCTTCAAGCAGTGGTACAGGAAGAAGTCTGCATCCTTCAAGAAAAACATGATTTTCATGCAGGACAATGCTCCATCACACGCGTCCAAGTACTCCACAGCGTGGCTGGCAAGAAAGGGTATAAAAGAAGAAAATCTAATGACATGGCCTCCTTGTTCACCTGATCTGAACCCCATTGAGAACCTGTGGTCCATCATCAAATGTGAGATTTACAAGGAGGGAAAACAGTACACCTCTCTGAACAGTGTCTAGGAGGCTGTAGATGGCGGCGGGATAGGGGCTCACTTTAGGGGTAGGTAAGGTAGATGGCGGCGGTGTTAGGGGCTCACTTTAGGGGGTTATAGATTTAATATAGCTGGCGGCGGTTTAGGGGTTAATAACTTTATTAGGTTGCGGAGGGGTTTGGGAGCGGCGGTTTAGGGGTTAATACATATTTTATTGTTAGGATAGTGAGGGGGATAGCGGATAGAGGGTTAGACGTGTCGGGCTATGTTAGGGAGGCGTGTTAGACAGTGCGGGTGATTTAGACTTTAGTCAGGTTTTGTAGGCGCCGGCAGTTTCTAACGTGCCGTAAGTCACTGGCGACGCCAGAAATTTGTACTTGTGCAGATTTCTGGACATCGCTGGTTTATCCGACTTACGGCACTTTAGCATCTGACGGCGCCGTATATGGGATAGCTCGAGTTGCGAGCTGAAACTGCGGGCGACGCGGGTTCCCTCGCTTGTGCCGCAAACTACGCCGTATATCGGATCACGCTCAAGGATTCACATATAGACACTAGCAGACTCACAAAGAAACACACTCAGACACAGACACCCAAACAGACACTTAGCACTTGTTTACATTGACCTGACAAGTAATGAGGTAAACTACAGTTTTGTAAAGAAAGGAGATTTAGAAAACAAAATATGGAGTTCTGATTATCTTTTTGTAAAGGAAGATGACAACTAAATTATGACAACAGCATGCAGTGGCTGAAAGGAAGGGCCCTGAACTGTCTAAACAATAATTTAAAGGTTAAATGGTGGAGTGGTTACTTCCGGAAAGGTCTTGTTAGTCTCAAAGTCTGTAGAAAGATGTGAATAATTAGTAGCAAGGTCAAAATGTCCTAAAAAGGAACAGACAATGGACACACACATAAACTCAAACTTGCACATACACCCAAGGAAACACCGACAGAGACAGCCTCATAAAACACACAAAGACATATACACACATACACACACAGAGACACCCACAGAAAACACACAAAGACATACACACACACACACAGAGACAACCACATGAAAAACACAGAAAGACATACATACACACACCCTCACTGAGACATCCACAGAAAACACACAAAGACATACACACACCCTCACAGAGACACCCACAGAAAACACAGACATACATACTTACACACAAACACCCTCACAGAAACATCCATAGAAAAAGCTCAAAGACATATGCACACACCCTCACAGACATCCACAGAAAATGCACAAAGACATACACACCCACCCTCACAGAGAGACCCACAGATAAAAAATACATACACATAGAGACACAAACCAAAGTACAAAGACATAAACACATACACCCACAGAAACACTCACAGGAGGAAACATTTATGCACCTTGCCTCCCCTAAATCAACAGTGTGTGACATGCATGATAAAAAAAAAATGCAGAAATTAAGAGATAACTTTTTAAAGAATCATATTTGTAAATGTGCAAACAAAAATAATTCTGTGAATTCAAAATTGTACATTAATGAGCTGGGTAGATGGCTAGATGAAGAAAAGTACCTTTAAAAGGTTGACATATGTTTGTTTGTTTTTTTCCCATTTTCCCCAACCAAGAGCACCACTTCAAATATAGTGTACAAATTTTCCCATCTGTCAGCTGTACTTATGGATTTTGAAAATGCTGTACTTTATATGGTCTTGGTGGGACCATAAGCTGTGGTACTCATACCATTAGATCTGGTTAAATGCAGGATTTAGGCTTGTTGGTATGTATTTCAAAACTAAGTCAGCTGTAGTGTAAACTGAACAGTTTTAAGTTATCTTGTCTCATTTCAAACACTGAGCAATCTTAGTCTGAGTGTATACAATTTTATTCAGATGTAAAAATCTTAGATAAAATGCCTCCTTGCATCTGGAAAGTCCTTGCATAAAGAGGCAGTAAACTGGAATGTAATATATATATATATATATATATATATATATATATATATATATATATATATATATATATATATATATATATATAAAATACATATCTGCCAAAAGGGCATCTACCATTTGTGTATTGAGGAGGAAACATTTCTGCATGGTTTTAAATATAGAATTTCTACAGCATTGTCAAATAATAATAAATACACTGCTGCTAAAAAAAATGTGTTTTTATGGACCCCTAGCCCCATCATACAACTACTACCACACTGAAGTTACAATCCAAAATTGCACAAAGAAGTAAAAAACATTTGCTAAGTAAGTCCTACCTCCTCTGCAAATGAAAGTGATCTGCCGTCTGACTCAGGCACACACTGTACAAAGTGCCAAGTCTGTCTCACACTGAGCATAGTGGTTTAGTGCACACTAAGAAATCCTCTCAAATGCTAATACTTTACTCCTTTTAATAACATGCCCCATGCTCAATTAGCACTCTGCTGTAGTAACCACTGGTGGCTGCCAAAATTAAAAAAAAAAAGATTTTTTTTTTTTTAGTTCTTGCCTCATGGGGCCCCCCTGGCTCATTGGGCCCCTGACAGGAGTCCCCCCTGTCACCCCCTGATGCGGCCCTGCACACACCCACACACATACACACAGCCCACAGACACACACACAGCCCACAAACACACACACAGCCCCCCCCCCCCACACACACACACATAGCCAAAAACAAACACAGTCCACACAATCACAGCCCACACACACACACAGCCCACACACACACAGCCCCCCCCCACACACACACACACACAGCCCACACACACACATAGCCCAAAAAAACAGCCCACACACACAGCCCACAGACACACACACCCCCACACACATAGCCCACACACACATACACAGCCCACACAGCCCACATACACACAGCCCATACACATAGCCCACACACAGCCCCCCCACACACACACACACAGGCAACATAGACAGCACACACACAACATAGTACACAAGGGTAATGGAAATACTTGTAAACATTTTTTTTTATTTTTTTTTAAGATGTTAATGCTTTATTTAGAATACCAAGGTACGGCAGCTATCTGTTGTAATAAGGTTTGATTCATAGCCCCAGCCATTATAGAAAGCAGTTAGGTAGTGTACATTGGCATATCTT
Source organism: Bombina bombina (assembly GCF_027579735.1). Classification (NCBI taxonomy): domain Eukaryota; kingdom Metazoa; phylum Chordata; class Amphibia; order Anura; family Bombinatoridae; genus Bombina; species Bombina bombina. The sequence goes on along the minus strand of NC_069506.1, from coordinate 231,518,365 downwards.
CTCATAAGTGTGCATTTTATATGCAACTGAAAACAAATCTGGCATTACATTTAAACAAAAGTGCACGCGCGTGCAATTTCTGTCCGAGGACTGGATTCTGATTTGCTTATTAGTTGAAGAAGAAGGCAGCTACGTAATAGTGGGGGGAGTTCGGCATCCATATTTACCGGGTATTAGAGTAGTTAGCGCCGCTGATTAGGACAGAAGCAAGGCGGCAAGGGAGGAGGGCTATAGTGTAGGCGGACCTCCGTTTTTTTATTTACAATATCAAAACATGTTACAGTGTGAATGTCCCTTTAAGCTTAGTTGCAGGTAATTAGTGTAACTAAGGCAAGCTGGTTAGCTACAAATTACAGTTGTGTGGTATTTACTTTATACAATTTTAAATCCATAACTTGAGGTATTGAGACACATGATGGTGTGCCAAGCTATGTTATTGACACCTCACGTAACATGCACCACACCAATAGGAGTCAGCGGCCAAGGAAGGCAGTCAAATCATATTTTATGATAAACAACTAAGAAGCATTTAATGGCTGATATAACTACAAACAGGCTACTCAAAGTTGTTTTTTATTTCAAAAGCGAGGATAGCTTCAATATCCATGTTATGGTGAATTAGATAACATGTAAAATACCTTACAATACTGTAATAGCACCATCCCCCTGCAATACATGATGCCCCCAGCCCCCTGTAATAAATTTTGCCCCCAGCAATAAATGATTCCCCCAGCCATAAAATGATGCCCCAGCCATAGATGATGCCCCAGCCCCCCTGCAATAAAATGATGCCCTGAGCCCCCCTGCAATAAAAATATGCCCCCAGCAATAAAATGAAGCCCCCAGGCCAGCCCCCTTGCAATAAAATGATGCCCCAGCCCCTGCAATAAGATGATATCCCCAGGCCCCTGCACTAAAATGATGCCCCAGGCCCCAGCTCCCTGCAATAAAATGATGCCCCCAGCCCTGCTGCAACAAAATGATGCCCCCAGCCCCACCTGCAATAAAATGATGCCCTAAGCCCCCTGCAATAAATGATGCCCCCAGCAATAAAATGAAGTCCCTAGGCCAGCCCCCTGCAATAAAATGATGTCCCCAGGCCCCTGCAATAAAATGATGCCCCCAGCCCCCATGCAATAAAATGATGCCCTGAGTCCCCCTGCAATAAATGATGCCCCGGCAATAAAATGAAGCCCCCAGGTCAGCCCCCTGCAATAAAATGATGACCCCAGCCACTGCAATAAAATGATGTCCCCAGACCCCTGCACAAAAATGATACCCCAGCCCCCCGGCAAAAAAATTATGCACCCTGCAATAAAATGAAGCCCCCCCGGCCAGCCTCCCTGCAATAAAATTATGTGCCCAGGCCCCTACACTAAAATGATGCCCCCAGGCCCCAGCCCCCTGCAATAAAATAATGCCCCCAGCCCTGCTGCAATAAAATGTTGTCCCCAGCACCCCTGCAATAAAATGATGCTTGAAGCAATAAAATGATGCCCCCAGCCCCCTTCACTAAAATGATGCCCTGATCCCCCCTGCAATAAAAGATGCCCCCAGCAATAAAATGAAGCCCCCAGGCCAGCCTCCCTACAATAAAATAATGACCCCAGCCCCTGCAATAAAATTATGTCCCCAGGCCCACTGCACTAAAATGATGCCCCCATGCCCCAGCCCCTGCAATAAAATGATGCCCCCAGCCCCACCTGCAATAAAATGATGCCCTAAGCCCCCTGCAATAAATGATGCCCCCAGCAATAAAATGAAGCCCCTAGGCCAGCCCCCTGCAATAAAATGATGTCCCCAGGCCCCTGCACTAAAATGATGCCCCCAGACCCCCTGCAATAAAATGATGCCCCCAGCCCCCATGCAATAAAATGATGCCCTGAGTCCCCCTGCAATAAATGATGCACCGGCAATAAAATGAAGCCCCCAGGCCAGCCCCCTGCAATAAAATGATGACCCCAGCCACTGCAATAAAATGATGTCCCCAGACCCCTGCACAAAAATGATACCCCAGCCCCCCGGCAAAAAAATTATGCACCCTGCAATAAAATGAAGCCCCCCTGGCCAGCCTCCCTGCAATAAAATTATGTCCCCAGGCCCCTACACTAAAATGATGCCCCCAGGCCCCAGCCCCCTGCAATAAAATAATGCCCCCAGCCCTGCTGCAATAAAATGATGTCCCCAGCACCCCTGCAATAAAATGATGCTTGAAGCAATAAAATGATGCCCCCAGCCCCCTGCACTAAAATGATGCCCTGAGCCCCCCTGCAATAAATGATGCCCCCAGCAATAAAATGAAGCCCCCAGGCCAGCCTCCCTACAATAAAATAATGACCCCAGCCCCTGCAATAAAATGATGTCCCCAGGCCCCTGCACTAAAATGATGCCCCCATGCACCAGCCCCTGCAATAAAATGATGTCCCCAGGCCCCTGCACTAAAATGATGCCCCAGGCCCCAGCCCCCCTGCAATATAATGATGTCCCAGCAATAAAATGAAGACCCCCGGCCAGCCCCCCTGCAATGAAATGATGTCCCCAGGCCTCTGCACTAAAATGACGTCCCCAGGCCCCTGCATTAAAATGATGCCCCCAGGCCCCTGCACTAAAATGATGCCCCTGCAATAAAATGATGCCCTCCCAGCCCCCCTGCAAAAAAATGATGCCCAGCAATAAAATGCTCCCAGCGCCACCCCCCTGTGCGACCCCCCCCCCCCCGCAAAAAAATATAAGTAAGTTGATTATTTTTGGATGCCTGTGCCAAGGAGGAGAAAGGCTGATAAAAAGCTGTATAGTGTTTGTGAGAGATCGTTGCATGATACACACAATAAAGCTCCCAGATGTCTAACTAAGAGGTTTGCTGTTCCAGGTCAAGTGGGAGAAGGACGATATGGACATTTAAAAAAAAAAAAAATTAAAAAAAACCCACAACCTGTCCTGACCTGTGTAAAGTTGGGACCGTCACATGCATCACGCCATCACCATCGGTAGTTCCACCCTGCTACAACTG